>NC_034193.2:47797596-47805096 GCF_002021735.2 Oncorhynchus kisutch
GCACTAGCGACTCCTACGAAGGGCCGGGAACAGTGCACGCTGACACGGTACGGCGTTTCCTCCGACACATTGGTGCGGGTAGCTTCCTGGTTGAGCAGGCATTGCGTCAAGAAGCAGTGCGGCTTGGTTGGGTTGTGTTTCGGAGGACGCACGGCTCTCGAGCTTCGCCCTTCTTGAGTCCGTACGGGAGTTGCAGCGATGAGACAAGACTGTAACTACCAATTGGATACCAGGAAATTGGGGAGAAAAAAGGGTCAAAAGAAAAAGGGAAGACAGGCTATGTCCACACTGCCCACAAAATGAGGTGGAAACTGAGCTGCACTTCCTGACCTCCTGCAAAATGTATGACCATACTAGAGACACACATTTCCCTCAGATTTCACAGACCCACAAAGAATTTGAAAACAAATCCAATTTAGATAAACGTTCATATCTATCTGTGCCATCACAGCAGATAGATGTGTGACCTGTTGCCAAAAGAAAAGGGCAACCAGTGAAGAACAAACTTTCACTTGAACTATTTGCCCATCGTTACAACACTGTATATAGAGATAAGATTTGAAATGTCTTTATTCTTTTGGAACCTCTGAGTGTAATATTCACTTTTTAGAGAGAGCGAGAGAGAGAGAGAAAGAGAGAGAGAGATTAACAAAGGGGAAACGATAAGAGCTTTTTTGAAGTCAGACTGTTGAATGACCAAAGGCTTAATTTTTGGGGGAGTTGTAGAAAACTTTCATTAAATTAAATACTCAACCGAGGGCATAGCCTTCATCTGGCTTTTGAAAGAGTGGGTAGCTTTTTAAAGTCTATCTTTTGTTGGGCACTCAGAAGTGTTCTTGTGTGTTCTAAACTAAACAGAACTAGGTCAAATCTCTTTCTAAAACTTCATGACCAGAATAAACCAAAGCCTTAGAGACCAGTAAGTATGACAATGTGTTTTCAGCTAAGTATTTGAAAAACATTTCCTCAGATGGGGCAATGTAGGTTTGCGAGCCTGGTAACTTCCCCTGAACATAACAAAAACGTATACTTTTAAAACTCTGCAATAAGATGAGTTAAGAGATGAGTTAAGAAACAACAACACCATCTTATTGTGGTGTAACCTGGAACCCCGTCAGTCAACACGTGTCCCTACAACACCTGTGTTTAACGTCACGCCTGAGGTGTTGCTGACAAGTGTGTCAGGTTACCATCTGTCACCCCTGACCCCTAACATGTGACAGGGAGGACCCCAAGTGGGACAGGATGTTTACAGTGTGTGTGTGTGTGTGTGTGTGTGTGTGTGTGTGTGTGTGTGTGTGTGTGTGTGTGTGTGTGTGTGTGTGTGTGTGTGTGTGTGCGTGCGTGCGTGTGTGCATTTTGACAGTAATGCCCCCTCACTCACCCTGCAGTAGTCATCGATGAAACGTAGCCTCTTCATGGCCACATCCCGCACATGACTCCGCCTGAACAGGATCTTACCTGAGGGAGGGAGGAAATGAGAGAAAGAGAGAGAATAGATGAGAAGGGACACATTTTTAGATGTTATAGAGTGTAAAACCGTAATAAATTAAAGACCAGTACAATCCTGTCTCGTAGCAGTGGGCAACCCTTCGGTTTGTTTGTGTATTACCACAGGCTAACTCTAGATGTCAGTAACACATGAAAGACTTCTGAACCACTACAATCGGACTCTCGGTCTTGTCCTGCGAGGACCTCTAACTGTGACTTGCCCACTTAACATATCAAATGGGATTTAAGCACTTGGAGGTTATGTATCTAGTCTAATGCAGTGACTTCAAAGAAAAATGGCACCAGCCAATCAGAACACCCCCTACTCCAGGGCACGCCACGGTCACTACAGTCCCACAGGAAGTGATCAAATTACCCTTCCTATGAACTGAAGACACAGAGGAAGAGAGGAAGAGCTGTGGACAGACTGTGTGCGTTCTGATTGCCAGCAACACTTTGAATGATGAATAGTAGAGGGATAATAGTGCAGTACTGGAGTTTCTTAGATCAGAGATCATCATGGAAACAACAGGCAATTTTCAACCATAACTCTGACTTGCAATACCTAACTCAAGTCTTTGATGGCCAGCTGCTAGCACTGTGTGTAGTTGTGTGAATCCTATGGGTACCCTCATTTCAAAGAAGTTGCCATGGACACATTTCCACATCTGGACTTAGACGAAGATATTGTATTTGGTGCGACTCATTTTGGAACGCTGCTGACTACTGCCCTCTTGAACAGGTATCTCTTGCAAAAGAGATGTTATCTCGATGAGACTCTCCGGTCAAAATAAATGTTAGAAATGGTATGTAAACAGATAGAGGTGGATGTTTTTGGTTGACATCCACGTGGCTTAATGTGAGGTGGGTTGGCGGGGTGGGGACTGCCTGACGACTCTGAATTCTCCCAATGCTATGTGTTGGCTACATACCTCAGCTAGAACCTGCCATCATAGAGGTCTCTTGCGGCGACGAGGGGTGTTGTACAACACAAAGTCATCAGTGAATGGGTCGTATCAAAACCAATGACCAATATTCAAAACATTGCTTTGCCTACATGTGTTCTGGCTCGGGCCCAACGTATCGGCTTCTGGGACGGTGGCAACCAAGGGGGCCAGCAGGGAGCTACAAAGGAAGGAGCAGGACCTTGGTCAGCTCCAGAGGGCTTGCCAGGCCAAGGTGAATCAGCACCATGGACAGCTCTACAGGCACCAACTGGGGCTGGTGAATCAACACCAATATTACCCAGTCCAGGTGCTGCAACCAATTGGCACCTGGAATTGGTCCCACCTGTCCCTCGTTACTCCAAATGGGTATAAGTAGAGGTGCAGTCACTCGGGGACTTGGGCAGACAGGCAGAGGGTACGCCTAGTCCTCAGAAGAACCGGAGCGAGAATGAGAAGCACCTCGATCAGACGCCTAAGAAGATACTAGGTGATGTTTGACTCTCTCTCTTCCTTTTCTTTGGTCCCAAAGGAAGAGGACCCATACCCGGACAGTGCGCCACCCGGCGCAAGTTGAGAGCATGTATTGAAACCCCGGACTCATCGTTCTCTCTCTCTCTCTCTCTCTCGTTCATTACCACAGGCGGTCCGAGGAGCCGCCCAGCACCGGAGAGACCTTTCAGTTTTATTTCTCCCCAACCTTTATTAAAGAACAACTTTGGTTTGAGCACCGCAAAGCAGTCTCCCTCTGTCTTATTTATTGTGAGTTTCACCTCTGACTCCCCTGGGTTGCCACAGGACCAATCAGACAGTCCGAATGTGTTCGCGTTCTAGAAGGGTCGTGGAGGAAGTCAATACCAGACTCATTGTGGAGACGAAACAAACATTCGGGGTAGCCAGGCATGGGTAGGGAGAGGGCTGAGAGCATGCGGTCTCCATCAGGCTCTAAGGGAGCATGTGGTCTCCATCAGGCTCTGAGAGATGTGGTCTCCATCAGGCTTTGAGAGATAATAAGAGAGCATGTGGTCTCCATCAGGCTATAAGAGAGCATGTGGTCTCCATCAGGCTATAAGAGAGCATGTGGTCTCCATCAGGCTCTAAGGGAGCATGTGGTCTCCATCAGGCTATAAGAGAGCATGTGGTCTCCATCAGGCTATAAGAGAGCATGTGGTCTCCATCAGGCTATAAGAGAGCATGTGGTCTCCATCAGGCTATAAGAGAGCATGTGGTCTCCATCAGGCTATAAGAGAGCATGTGGTCTCCATCAGGCTATAAGAGAGCATGTGGTCTCCATCAGGCTATAAGAGAGCATGTGGTCTCCATCAGGCTATAAGAGAGCATGTGGTCTCCATCAGGCTATAAGAGAGCATGTGGTCTCCATCAGGCTATAAGAGAGCATGTGGTCTCCATCAGGCTATAAGAGAGCATGTGGTCTCCATCAGGCTATAAGAGAGCATGTGGTCTCCATCAGGCTATAAGAGAGCATGTGGTCTCCATCAGGCTCTAAGAGAGCATGTGGTCTCCATCAGGCTATAAGAGAGCATGTGGTCTCCATCAGGCTATAAGAGAGCATGTGGTCTCCATCAGGCTATAAGAGAGCATGTGGTCTCCATCAGGCTATAAGAGAGCATGTGGTCTCCATCAGGCTATAAGAGAGCATGTGGTCTCCATCAGGCTATAAGAGAGCATGTGGTCTCCATCAGGCTATAAGAGAGCATGTGGTCTCCATCAGGCTATAAGAGAGCATGTGGTCTCCATCAGGCTCTAAGGGAGCATGTGGTCTCCATCAGGCTCTAAGGGAGCATGTGGTCTCCATCAGGCTCTAAGGGAGCATGTGGTCTCCATCAGGCTCTAAGGGAGCATGTGGTCTCCATCAGGCTATAAGAGAGCATGTGGTCTCCATCAGGCTATAAGAGAGCATGTGGTCTCCATCAGGCTATAAGAGAGCATGTGGTCTCCATCAGGCTATAAGAGAGCATGTGGTCTCCATCAGGCTATAAGAGAGCATGTGGTCTCCATCAGGCTATAAGAGAGCATGTGGTCTCCATCAGGCTATAAGAGAGCATGTGGTCTCCATCAGGCTATAAGAGAGCATGTGGTCTCCATCAGGCTCTAAGGGAGCATGTGGTCTCCATCAGGCTCTAAAAAAGCATGTGGTCTCCATCAGGCTCTAAAAAAGCATGTGGTCTCCATCAGGCTCTAAGAAAGCATGTGGTCTCCATTAGGCTTTAAGAGATAATGTGGTCTCCATCAGGCTCTGAGAGATAATGTGGTCTCCACTCTCCATCAGGCTCTAAGATAGCATGTGGTCTCCACTCTCCATCAGGCTCTAAGATAGCATGTTGTCTCCATCAGGCTCTAAGAAAGCATGTGGTCTCCATTAGGCTTTAAGAGATAATGTGGTCTCCATCAGGCTCTGAGAGATAATGTGGTTTCCACTCTCCATCAGGCTCTAAGATAGCATGTGGTCTCCATCAGGCTTTAAGAGAGCATGTGGTCTCCATTAGGCTTTAAGAGAGCATGTGGTCTCCATCAGGCTCTAAGAGAGCATGTGGTCTCCATTAGGCTTTAAGACAGCCTAACCAACATAAACAGTAAACAGACAGAAGCATCTCACTCACACAGCAGGAGTGTTGTCTCTCTCTCTGTTCCACCATCTCTTCCTCGATCTCTTTTTCATTGTGTGTCTTTCACTCCCACACATCAGACAGACACACACTGTCAGCACCTGCCTGCTGCTGCACCTCAGAGAGACAGTCAACTGGATGGACCGACAGATGAATAATGTATGAACGACACTAGGAGGGGCGTCGATACGAGCAGGATACTGACACACACAGGATACTGACGCGGTGTAACTTCTTGCCTAGTCAGCGCTATCGGTGACTTGACTGTCATGGTGGTGTCTGTCTGCCTCAAGTCAGACTGTACTTCCTTATAAACCCCAATAAGTCCCTATGGATAATGTAATGTCATTGGACCGTATGGCCATCTATGGCGAGAGACTGACCTGGGAGAAATTATGGAGACTGGACAGAGAGAAATGATGGAGACTGACCTGGGAGAAATGAAGGAGACTGGACAGGGAGAAATGATGGAAACTGGACAGGGAGAAATGATGGAGACTGACCCGGGAGAAATGAAGGAGACTGGACAGGGAGAAATTATGGAAACTGGACAGGGAGTAATGATGGAGACTCACCTGGGAGAAATGGGATGATTCTCTTCTTGGGATCTTTCTGCCCTCCCTCGATTGGGAACTTGTCAAGAATCTGCATCTGTAAAGAGCAACACACAGAGCATTTTTTTTAAATTAATTTATTAAGAGGGAGAGAAATATTTGGCAAACATTTACAAATGTACTTCTTCTCAATACAGCTCACTGAGGAATTCAAAAGTGTTTCATTTCATTGAATTTCATTGAAAGAAACAGCTGGGCTCAGTATTTAAAATTCCCCGCCACCACGATCACAGCATCAGAGATTCTATCATATCAAAGCTCGGACACATTTTAAATTCCCATTCGGACAAGGACAAACGCTGCATGGTGTTTTGCTGCTCGCGGTGGAGAGGAGTTAATGCGAGTCGATTTATTCATAAAGACGCCATGGTACCAAGGGGGGAGAAGTGCTGACACCGGGGTTAGAGGGAACTGCACGCACACACACACACACACACACACACATACACACATACACACAGAGGTACTTTTTCCACACACACACACAAACTGCAGAAGTCAGAGATGCCAGGCAGTGTCGGCCATATTGTGTTTGTCCAATTTCAACCCCTAAATAAATCATGCAAAGGGGGGGGGGGGGGTAGGGATTAGGAAAATGGGGCTGTGGGTGAAGAAGCCTATACTGTCTGCAGCATTGATACTGTAATAAGAGAAGAGAGAGAATGAGAGAGAAAAGATAGAGAGGAAAAGATAAGGGAAATGTGTGTGTGTGTGTGTGTGCGTGCATGTGTGTTTGTAAGTGGGCTGCTCATTTGACGGCTACATGGAACAGGCCTTTGCCGACAAGCTGCTTAAATACCAGCCCCTCACGGCACGCTTGGACAGCCTCGGGTGGAGGTGCAAGCTGGTGGCGCTTATATTTGGCAGTCTCTGCCACGTACACAGCCTTGCAGTGTGCGACCTCCAGATTGCAGGCCTGACAAAAACTAGGGCAAAGCAGTAGGCTGGATACGGCTCTGTTTCAGCTGTCCTGGGAAGCATAGCATAGAAGGAGGTGCTGCCTTGAGTGCCATGCATACAGGAACCTTTGAAATGTTTGGAACCTTTTTTAATGTACATTTGATTGGTGGATTATTTATTTATTATTTATTTAAAGTATTTAGTGTGTGTGTGTGTTCCTGTTTGTGTTCCTGTGTGTGTTCCTGTGTGTGTTCCTGTTTGTGTTCCTGTTTGTGTTCCTGTGTGTGTTCCTGTGTGTGTTCCTGTTTGTGTTCCTGTGTGTGTGTTCCTGTGTGTGTTCCTGTTTGTGTTCCTGTGTGTGTTCCTGTTTGTGTTCCTGTTTGTGTTCCTGTGTGTGTTCCTGTTTGTGTTCCTGTTTGTGTTCCTGTGTGTGTTCCTGTGTGTGTTCCTGTGTGTGTTCCTGTGTGTGTTCCTGTTTGTGTTCCTGTGTGTGTTCCTGTTTGTGTTCCTGTTTGTGTTCCTGTTTGTGTTCCTGTGTGTGTTCCTGTGTGTGTTCCTGTTTGTGTTCCTGTGTGTGTTCCTGTGTGTGTTCCTGTGTGTGTTCCTGTTTGTGTTCCTGTGTGTGTTCCTGTTTGTGTTCCTGTGTGTGTTCCTGTGTGTGTTCCTGTGTGTGTTCCTGTGTGTGTTCCTGTTTGTGTTCCTGTGTGTGTTCCTGTTTGTGTTCCTGTTTGTGTTCCTGTTTGTGTTCCTGTTTGTGTTCCTGTTTGTGTTCCTGTGTGTGTTCCTGTGTGTGTTCCTGTGTGTGTTCCTGTGTGTGTTCCTGTGTGTGTTCCTGTGTGTGTTCCTGTTTGTGTTCCTGTGTGTGTTCCTGTGTGTGTTCCTGTGTGTGTTCCTGTGTGTGTTCCTGTGTGTGTTCCTGTTTGT
>NC_034193.2:47809108-47968603 GCF_002021735.2 Oncorhynchus kisutch
AATTTCCAAATTGTAAAACACTGGACATGGCTCTCTGATATATGTCTTTATCTTCTTTAACCTTTTGACTGCAATGGACACGCATCACTTCCTGTTGACAATCATGTGACCTGTGAAGAGTGACTCAAGAGGAGCTACCCTTGGTTGAACCACACAGATGACAGAGCTCAGTGGCAGAACACACAGTCGCACACAGATAGACGCACAAGTACACAAAGACACACACACACACACTTAGCAGCTCCCCACTTATGAAACATAACACTGAAGAGCCATGTGATCCCACCATTTCCACGGTAATGATCACATGTTTCCACTGAGACTCAAACCAACTCTAAACAATCAACAGCAGTCAGATTTACTCAGTGTAATGTCAACAGAATGAGTCTTTGTAGCTTGAAATGGTGGTCATTTATTTCCTTGCCTGCAGCCCAAATGGTACACTACTCCCTATGCTGTACATTGCACTGCTTTTGACCAGAGCCTTTTGGGCCCTGGTCAAACGTGGTGCACTATGAAGGGAATAGGATGCCGTGTGAGATGCAGCCCTGGACTCTCTCTCTCTCTAGCAACTCGCTTTAATCCACTAATTACAAGACATGTTGGTTGTAAACAAGGCAGGCAATAAAAGGGGGCTGAAGGGGGAGGGAGGGAAGGGTTTAAAACTAATTGATATTTTGCCTGTCTAGTATTGCCAGAACAGAACACAGGTTCTTCCCTTATTCCATCTTAATCCTGCCACGACCAGCCTGGTCCCAGATCTGTTTGTGCTACCTTGTGATATTGGCCATGTGAGTTAGGCAAGACAGCACAAACAGATCTGGGACCAGGCTATACCACTCCAGCGCAACATCCACACAAAAGACTGCCCAACTGAGGAAACGAATGGACAACATGAATCAAGTCTGGACATGCATTAGTGGCCCGGGGTATCGAGTTTCTAGAGACAGATGTCTGGATCCGGGGGAACAGGGGTTAGCGAATAGCGAGCTAGTGCTCCCTCCAACTACAATCATTCACAGTTGCGGCTCTATATATAAATTGGAACCTTGGCATTCGATCTCGACAAATCACAGCTCGGTGCCTCCAGGTGTCTTGATGGAACATGTATTAACCCATTTCAGAATGGGGTGAGGTGATGTATGGATTCGAGTTAGTGGAGAAATTGGCTATATTCTGGTAAAGTCAATTGGGAGTGTTGTTAGGTTATAACCCTGTAGGTTCCACTTGAAGCTCCCCAGTCCCAAGGCAACAGGTGCTGGGATGAGGTAATGTCTATCACTCCCAGCTCCAGCTCTCCTCTTCCAGCTTCCAGACTCCAGATCCGGCCTTGGCCTGGAACAAGACTCCAGGGAAAGGCTATGGAAGTCTTAGGAAGCCCATCATCATCATTCCATGGATTGGAACGGGAATGGGATCCAGGGGATAGAATTTCAAGCTTACTGTATCCCAAGGCTTGGTGCCGTAGTTTTGGGGCTAGGCATTAACCTCTTGAACCTCTGGGGGCAGTATTTCATTTTTGGATGAAAAACGTTCCCGTTTAAACAAGATATTTTGTCACGAAAAGATGCTCGACTATGCATATAATTGACAGCTTTGGAAAGAAAACACTCTGACGTTTCCAAAACTGCAAAGATATTATCTGTGAGTGCCACAGAACTAATGCTACAGGCGAAACCAAGATTAAATTTCATACAGGAAGTGAGCCAGATTTTGAATGCGCTGTGTTCCAATGTCTCCTTATATGGCTGTGAATGCGCAAGGAATGAGCCTACACGTTCTGTCGTTTCCCCAAGGTGTCTGCAGCATTGTGTCGTATTTGTAGGCATATCATTGGAAAATTGACCATAAGAGACTACATTTACCAGGTGTCCGCTCGGTGTCCTCTGTCGAAACTATTGCGTAAGCTCCAGGTGCGTGCATTTTTCCATTTTGTTCAGAGGAGAAACCAAACTGCCACGAGTGATTTATCATCGAATAGATATGTGAAAAATACCTTGAGGATTGATTCTAAACAACGTTTGCCATGTTTCTGTCGATATTATGGAGTTCATTTGTAAAAATGTTCTCCGTTGTAATGACTGAATTTTCAGTTTTTTTCTTAGCCATAGTACCCTCCAAGCTCGTCATCAAGCTCGAGACCCTGGGTCTCGACCCCACCCTGTGCAACTGGGTACTGGACTTCCTGACGGGCCGCCCCCAGGTGGTGAGGGTAGGCAACAACATCTCCTCCCCGCTGATCCTCAACACTGGGGCCCCACAAGGGTGCGTTCTGAGCCCTCTCCTGTACTCCCTGTTCACCCACGACTGCGTGGCCACGCACGCCTCCAACTCAATCATCAAGTTTGCGGACGACACAACAGTGGTAGGCTTGATTACCAACAACGACGAGACGGCCTACAGGGAGGAGGTGAGGGCCCTCGGAGTGTGGTGTCAGGAAAATAACCTCACACTCAACGTCAACAAAACTAAGGAGATGATTGTGGACTTCAGGAAACAGCAGAGGGAACACCCCCCCATCCACATCGATGGAACAGTAGTGGAGAGGGTAGCAAGTTTTAAGTTCCTCGGCATACACATCACAGACAAACTGAATTGGTCCACTCACACAGACAGCATCGTGAGGAAGGCGCAGCAGCGCCTCTTCAACCTCAGGAGGCTGAAGAAATTCGGCTTGTCACCAAAAGCACTCACAAACTTCTACAGATGCACAATCGAGAGCATCCTGGCGGGCTGTATCACCGCCTGGTATGGCAACTGCACCGCCCTCAACCGTAAGGCTCTCCAGAGGGTAGTGAGGTCTGCACAACGCATCACCGGGGGCAAACTACCTGCCCTCCAGGACACCTACACCACCCGATGCTACAGGAAGGCCATAAAGATCATCAAGGACATCAACCACCCGAGCCACTGCCTGTTCACCCCGCTGTCATCCAGAAGGCGAGGTCAGTACAGGTGCATCAAAGCTGGGACCGAGAGACTGAAAAACAGCTTCTATCTCAAGGCCATCAGACTGTTAAACAGCCACCACTAACATTGAGTGGCTACTGCCAACACACTGTCAATGCCACTGACTCTACTCCAGCCACTTTAATCATGGGAATTGATGGGAAATGATGTAAATATATCACTAGCCACTTTAAACAATGCTACCTTATATAATGTTACTTACCCTACATTATTCATCTCATATGCATACGTAGATACTGTACTCTATATCATCGACTGCATCCTTATGTAATACATGTATCACTAGCCACTTTAACTATGCCACTTGGTTTACATACTCATCTCATATGTATATACTGTACTCGATATCATCTACTGTATCTTGCCTATGCCGCTCTGTACCATCACTCATTCATATATCTTTATGTACATATTCTTTATCCCCTTACACTGTGTATAAGACAGTAGTTTTTTTTTTGTTTTTTTGGGGGAATTGTTAGTTAGATTACTTGTTGGTTATTACTGCATTGTCGGAACTAGAAGCACAAGCATTTCGCTACACTCGCATTAACATCTGCTAACCATGTGTATGTGACAAATAAATTTGATTTGATTTGATTTGATGAACAAAACAGAGCGATTTCTCCTACACAAATAATCTTTTTGGAAAAACTGAACATTTGCTATCTAACTGAGAGTCTCCTCATTGAAAACATCCGAAGTTCTTCAAAGATAAATGATTTTATTTGAATGCTTTTCTTGTTTTTGTGAAAATGTTGCCTGCTGAATGCTAGGCTTAATGCTATGCTAGCTATCAATACTCTTACACAAATGCTTGTGTAGCTATGGTTGAAAAGCATTTTTTGAAAATCTGAGATGACAGTGTTGTTAACAAAAGGCTAAGCTTGTGAGCCAATATATTTATTTCATTTCATTTGCGATTTTCATGAATAGTTAACGTTGCGTTATGGTAATGAGCTTGAGGCTATAATTACGCTCCCAGATACGGGATTGCTCGACGCAACAGGTTAACACGCTTTTGTAGGCTTTATTACACAACCATGGGAACTGGAAAGACCCAATGGATCTTTGGGTCTAGATCTGTACATTATAACACACAGGTGAACCCTGTCTTGCGGTTGTTCTACTTCACGCAGTGCTCAAGAACGCATGAGCCCATGGGATAAAAGAACTCGAGAGAAACGCTGAAATAAACACTGGAGTAGAGAAGGGGGAAAAGTGCAGTGGTTTGAGTTTCTCTGGATCTCGGCTCCTAATTTAAAGGGCATCAAGTCGAGGAATAACTATTTTAGTTGCCGTGTGTATCTACTGCAATGAAACCAAGGCAACCCTTCCCATCATAGTATATTACTTAAATACTGTGAGAAACAAAACCAGTATCATGTCTCACTCTCTTAGTGTGAGAGGGTTGGCACTTGAGACAAGGGGTCTGAAATCAATGTAGTTATGGCAGTAAATGTTGCCGTCAATCCTGAAAGCTTTGACGGTAGTTTTCCAGTAACCCTGCCACCCTCTTTCTGACCACAACTAACTCTACCCTTGATCCAGAACATCCTCTTCTTCTGTGGCCATTGGGCACAAACCCCTCCAAAGCGTGAAGAACATGGATTCAGGTTACCAACTGCAGCTTTCTGCTTCAGTTAAAGGTAAAAGAATAGGCCAGCCATCTTACAGTTGAGTGCAGAGAGAGAGAGAGAGAGCCCTCAGCCCTGTAACGGTACCTAAATTAGCTTAGCGCTCAGCCAACATTCTCAGAGTTTCCATGCTTGGAATCAGGACAAACTTTGAGCCACGTGGCCAGACCACAAGCCCAGAGGGAGAGGCAGCAGGAAGGGATGCCAGCGCCCCTGGCGTGTGCCCCGTACGCTCTGCCCGCACTCCCAAGGGCGTGGAGGGGAATGAGACTCCTGACAGAGGTTGCATTTTTCTCCTTTCCACAAAAAAAAACTGGGTTATTTCAGGTCTATTTTATTATAAGACAATATAGCTCAAATGAAAAGCGGGGCAGGAGAATCTGGTCATAGGACACGGTTGAGAATGCCAGCTGCTGTCTTGAACATGTATGTCCTGCAAAATACCTTTATAAACGAAGGTTTCATGGAAAGTAGTGTTTTTGTCAGAGTATTTCTAAAAGGGATATTGTACCTGAACTGAAGATCTTTCCTCAAAGCTCTCCCTGTCTATCCCCATCAGATGTAATCCGATTTGAGGGGGAAAGCCAGAGAGAGAGAGAGGAGAGAGAGTGGAATTGGATCATCTGTAATAGAAAGATTGGCTGGGTAATTGGGATGAGCACCAGCGATACATCACACACACACACACACACACACACAAATCCTCATAAGACCACCATCCTCAAAAGTCTCTAGCCCCGAGCTGTGCATAAGCTAATGCATTTGACCTGTAGGTGGAGTGGGCCTCGGATTAGCTGAAATTTCCCTCTCAAAACAAGAAAGGAAAGAGACCGGAAACGAGAAAGAACGACAGAGAGAGAGAGAGAGAGAGAGAGAGAGAGAGAGAGAGAGAGAGAGAGAGAGAGAGAGGAGAGGGGAGAGAGAGAGAGAGAGACGGATTATAATTAACGATGTGAACCACTGTGTGAGAAGCCAGGTTCAGGGCCGTTCCAGGCTGACGAGGTAGTGATGAGAAGCCGTGTACTGACAGACAGACAGGACTGCTGTTGACTGAACCGTTGTTCATTAACACTAGCCAAGGGTTCGGCTGGAGGCTGGAGAGGAGCTATTGCTATTACAATGGCATAGAAGGACACCTGGTCTGCTAACCTACCTATAGCTAAGGAGGACAGGATACCAGGGAAGTGACATGAGACACGTCATACAGAGGTCCTTCGTGGTTTTATATGTCAGACCAGAGTTAACTATATGGGTATGGTCCTAAACCTTTGTCCTGATCAGGACAAACCCTATTAATGTATGGGTATGTATTCCATTTCCTGTAAGCCACATTGTCTGAGCTGTAGCTGTAAATGTAACCCTGCTATTTCATACTATACTCAGAGGTCACTGCCACAACAGTACAATTTCTCCAACCAACCTTCAACTCTGTATAATGTCTATCCACTGCGACCAACCCTGCAAACTAAAAACCGTATACACAATGTGTTCTCGGACAAAGAGACGTACCTTCCTCCAATAAAAATAGTATTATTTATCAAATCCCAAAGGACATTTCTGTGAAACCTTGACAGTCTTCATTCTGCAAGCCATAGCACTAGCTATTGATGTTTAAGGCAAAAACCTTTCAAGTGTTTTTATGGAGGCCTGTAATTATATATATATATATATATATATATATATATGTAGAGAGAGAGAGCGAGAGAGAAAGGGAGAAAGAAAGAGAGAGTGACAGAGGGAGTGAGAGAAGGGAGAGTGACAGAGAGGGAGTGAGAGAGAAGAAGGGGGAAAGAGGGAGGGAGAGAGACAGAGACAGAGAGAGAGACAGAGAGAAGAAGGGAGAAGAGGGAGGGAGAGAGAGACAGAGAGAGAGAGAGAAAGAGTAGAGAAAGAGAGAGAAAGAGAAAAAAGGGAGAGCGACAGAGGGAGAGAGGGAGAAGAAGGGAAAAAGAGGGAGGAAGAGAGAGACAGAGATAGGGAGAGAGAGAAACAGAGAGAAAGAGACAGACAGAGAGAGAGATAGCCAGGCAGCTACAGACCAAGTCTTTCAGCGGGCATATATCTTCTAATAACAGGTGGTTAGATTGGAGAAGTAAACAGGAAAGAGCTGTTGGACCGGTGCAAGGCATTGGAAATATATGACTCGATCAAAAGAGTGTTGGAGGGCAATGAGAGACTGGAGTGTGAAACTGACAGGCAGGCACACACAATGGTGTACATACTGTATGTGTTATACAAACACACACACACACACACACACACACCTATAGCGTATAAAGATAGAAACAGGCAAACAGGGAAGGATTCTCTCTGCCACACACGCATGCACACGCACACACACACACACACACTCTTATTCCTAGCACTTCTTAATTGGGAGCTGCTGAAAATGTAACTGTCAAAACTGTCAAAGGCGATACTCCATTTGTTAATATCACATTTCTGGATTGACTGACTCCAACTACTGCTGTTTTGTGTGTGCACACACGTATGTACACACACACACGCACGCACACACACACACACACACACACACACAATGACTTCCAGTCCTTGACAAGGGGCTCTCAACCTCTTCACAGAGAACACAAAGCAGTCACACAGAAATCTCCTTCTCCTCCACACCCCCACAGAGTAGTGAAACACTAGTGCTGCTAACCTAAACAACGAAGGCTGGGTGGGTCTCTCTCTCCTCTCTCTTTCTTTCCCTCCAGCGCCCCCTCTACCTCTCTCTCTCCCTCAGCTTAGCCACAGTGTGAGCTTTGGGCCACGATGAAACGTCCCACAAACGGACTGAACTCCGTTTATTCATCCTAAATTTAGCTCTCTCTCCTAAGCCCTTGTGCCAAGGCTGTGGGAAACAGCTACATATTTCCCCCCTCCATCCCGACCTGAGCGAAGACCCGTGCCGTTCTGTCCTGTGAAGTGCCCGATTGGCTGACGTGTAGTTGTCTTTCCTATCCCGCCGGTGAAAAACACTCCAATCTGGGTCTCTCTCACTCCAACACCATCCTTAAGTTTGCTGACAACACGACGCCAATGAGGCAGTCTACAGGAAGGAGGGCAGACACCTGGCAGCGTGGAGCCAGGACAACAACCTCTCCCTCAACGTCAGCAAGACAAAAGGAGCTGATCGTGGACTACGGGAAACGGAGGGCCGAGCAACGCCTCCATCCAAATCGATGGGGCTGTAGTGGAGCGGGACGAGAGCTTCAAGTTTCCTCTGTGTCCCACATCGCTAAGGATCCATCATGGTCCGTACACACCCACACAGTTGTGAAGAAGGCACGACAGCTCCTACCCCCAAGCCAAAAGACTAAACAAGACGGCTAAATAGCTAATCAAATAGCTACCCACACTACCTGTATAAACCATTTTCTGCACTAACTCTCTTGCACTGACTCTATGCACACACAGTGGACTCTAGCCACACACTCACACATACTTACACTGACACTCCAACACGCACATACACATGCATACTGATGGCACACACACACACACACACACACACTTTCACACTCACCACATGCGCTGCTGCTACTGTCTATTATCTATCCTGTTGCCTAGTCACATTACCCCTCCCTATATGTACACTTACCGGTCAAACGTTTTAAAACACCTGCTCATTCAAGGGTTTTTCTTTATTTTGTACTATTTTCTACTTTGTAATAACACATATGGAATCTATGAAATAACACATATGGAATCATGTAGTAACCAAAAAAGTGTTAAACAAATCAAAATATATTTTATACTTATGCCAAGAGTTTGCAAAGCTGTCATCAAGACAAAGGGTGGCTATTTGAAGAATCTCAAATATAAAATAGATTTTGATTCGTTTAGCACTTTTTTGGTTACTACATGATTCCATATGTGATATTTCATAGTTTTGATGTCTTCCCTATTATTCTACAATGTAGAGAATAGTAAAAATAAAGAAAAACCCTGGAATGAGCAGGTGTTCTAAAACTTTTGACAGGTAGTGTACATAGCTACCTCAATTACCTCGTACCCCTGCACATCGGTACTGGTAGTCCCTGTATATAGTCATGTTTATATATTTATATGTACATATTCTTATTCCATCACTTTAGATTTGTGTGTATTAAGGTAGTTGTTGGGGAATTGTTAGATGGCTTGTTAGATACTACTGCACTGTTGGAACTAGAAGCACCAGCATTTCCCTACACTCGCATTAACATCTGCTACCCATGTGTATGTGACCAATAAAATTGGATTTGATTTGTTATTTTTACTCGTTGTTATTCGTTATTTACAGTGATTTTAGTGTCACTATTTCTATTTCCTTTTATCTTTCTTTTTTAAATCTTTAACTCTGCATTGTTGGAAAAGGACCGGTATGTAAGCATTTCACTGTCAGCCTACACCCGTTGTTTACAAAGCATGTGACAAATACAATTCGATTTGATCACTCTCCATCTCGCTCTATCTCCCTATGGCTCTCTCTCTCTCTCCCTCCCTCCCTCTTTCTCCACTCTGGGCTCATAAAGTAGTCCTTTATTCCTGACCCCCAGACAATGGGAACCCTTATGGCCCAGCCTTGCCTTGTCTAGCGCAGCAGCACAGTACAGAACATCCAAAGAGCACCCACAAGGACGAGAGGAACTGAGCTGGGCTGAGGGAGCTGAAGCCATTCAGCCGTCCATCCTTGGAGATGGCATATCAATATTGCTTTGTGGTCTAGATGTGTTTCAATCAAACGGTCCGAGGGTAAGGGATTCTACTTTTGGGCGACCTTCGTTATGAAAGCTCTGGCAGAGGGATACTGTATAATTTACTGAGTGGAGTTGAATTGAATATGGGCTGCCTCGGTCCTGGCTACACAGTAGGCTTTTGTGAATGTTTTTCAAAGGGCATAAAATATATCAACTATGCAAGTGGAATTTGACGACGTAAGTGGAATGCAAGGGAAAATATGTGAATATCCATATGTTTTTTATCAATACACAATCTCAAATATTCAACTGAGAAAGATTTGTCAAACGTCAGTCCTAGCATTAACATTCCGAAACCTAAAGATTCCGTCAGAAGCCATGGTCAGTCAGAGAGACTTGCGAACAGAGGAAAGAGAGGGATGTGGAGAGGAATACAGAACGAAGGAGAGCCTCATAAAAACATCAGTCAGTCTGTTAGTTCCCTCCTTCAGAAGAAGGGTTTTTATAAAATACCCGCCTTGTGCCAGACTGAAGGACACAGGCCCATTCACAGATGCCTCAGAGGTTCCTCAAATGACAGGGGCTACTCATCATTAGGGAAGGGACTTTGTCCTAACTGGGAACAACTCCACGTACAAATCACAACCTAAACTAAAACGTGCGAGTTTTGATATGTTGAAGATATATGTCGGATTAAAGGGGTTTTCAGAGTCACTATTACTATAAAGCTGGTATAAGAAGCAATAGAAGCTCCCATCAATGTATTTGGCCTTCCCAGTGTCCATGGGCACACTTAGTTCCTGTTCCAACTGGTTTCCTTTCAGACGCCTGGAAACAGAGTAGTTGACTAACTGGTCATAACTGGAATCAACAGGATGTGGGAAGGTACAGAAATGAGTTTGAGAGCAATGGAAGGTACCATTTCCCACAGACTAGATGGGACTTATTTACACTACATGTTAAGTAGTTAGAAGTGTTAAATATATCAAGTCAAGCTGAGGTAAGTATGAAGTGTGGAAGTTTGAGTGAATTTGTATTTTCTTCCTCTTGGAACTGATTGTGTCGTTTCATTCACTCACCCCACAACAGTCCCTCTTTCTTTCTTTCTTTCCACCTAATCTCATCCCTCTCTTTCCATCCAATCTCATCCCTCTCTTTCCATCCCGTGCCCTGTTGTTAGATAGGGGCCTGTCCACTTCTCAGGTGAAGTGAGAGAAAAATCAATCTTTCAATTCTGGACTCACATAACCCAAACTGAACTACTGAAAAGCAACGTTCGAGAAAAGACAGACAAAGAAGGAGATAGAGAGAGAAATAAATAAAGAGAGAGAGATGGGGAGAGAGAGGGGGGGGGGGGTAACTTCTACAAATATGTGAACGATCTGAGAGACAAGGCAAGAAGGGCATTCTATGCCATCCAAAGGAACATAAAATTTGACATACCAATTAGGATCTGGCAAAAAATACTTGATACAGTTACAGAACCCATTGCCCTTTATGATTATGAGGTCTGGGGTCCGCTCACCAACCAAGAATTCACAAAATGGGAAAAACACCAAATTGAGACTGAATGCTGAACTCTGCAAAAATATCCTGTGTGTGCAACGTAAAGCACCAAATAATGCATGCAGAGCAGAATTAGGCCGATACACGCTCATTTTCAAAATCCAGTAAAGAGCTGTTAAATTCTACAACCACTTAAAATGAAGCGGCTTTGTTCACAAACACAAACAGACCCCACAGAGCCCCAGGACAGCAACACAATTAGACCCAACCAGATCATGAGAAAACAAAAAGATAATTAGTTGACACATTGGAAAGAATTAACAAAAAAACAGAGCAAACTAGAATGCTATTTGGCCGTAAACATAGAGTACGTAGTGGCAGAATACCTGACCACTATGACTGACCCAAAATTAAGGAAAGCTTTGACTATGTACAGACTCCGTGACCATAGCCTTGCTATTGAGAAAGGCCACTGTAGGTAGACCTGGCTCACAATAGAAGACAGACTATGTGCACACTGCCCACAAAATGAGGTGGAAACTGAGCTGCACTTCCTAACCTCCTGCCAAATGTATGACCATATTAGAGACACATGTTTCCCTCAAATTACACAGACCCGCAAAGATTTTTTTTAAATCCAATTTTGATAAACTCCCATATCTATTGGGTGAAATACCACACTGTGCCATCACAACAGCAATATTTGTGACCTATTTCCCCAAGAAAAGGGCAACCAGTGAAGAACAAACACCATTGTAAATACAACCCATATTTAAGTGGATTTATTTTCCCTTTTGTACTTGCAACACTGCATATAGACACAATTTGACATATGTTTACATGCCAATAAACCCCCTAAATTGAGAGAGAGAGAGAGAGAGAGAGAGCGATAAATTAAAGAGAAAGAAAGCAAGAGAGCGAGAGAAAGCGTGAGAGATAGAGCGAGAAAGAGAGAGAGCGAAAGAGATAAATAAAAGAGAAAGAATTCGAGAGAAAGCGAGAGAGCGAGAGAGATAAACAAAAGAGAAAGAAAGACAGAGAGAAGAGATGAGAGAGATAAATAAAGAGAAAGAATGCAAGAGAAAGCGAGACAGCGAGAGAGAGAGATAAAAGCGAAAGAAAGAGAGAGAAGAGATGAGAGAGGGGAGAGGTGAGAGAATTAAAGAGAGAGAGAGAGAGAGACTACTCTGCTCTGCCCTGTCAAAAATGACCAACCCTTTCATTGAAGCTGAGATATTGGGGGGAAATAATAAGTAGGAGATGGTTCCCTGTTGTGAGATTCTAGTATCATTTGAAATGAATGGTCTCTCTATTACCAGTTAATAGCTTCTTCTCTGCATTGGCGACACACACACACACACACAAAGACTACAGTGGGAACCCACTAGCACTAATATATATCCTGTTACCAGTGCCTTAATGCATTCATAAACTCACCGAGTTAGAAAACACATTACAGTGTACTCTAAATGCAATTAAGGGTTGTATTACCTTACCCATTCAACCAAGGCCAAATATCTTTATTTATGCTACACTCTGGTCCTGTGTCACCAATACACCAAACCCTTTACCTTCAAGGGAGGTCAGAGGTCAAAGGTCATGGGATATTCCACACGTGTACAGAGTGCTAGCTACTTCTGGTGCTTCTGTCGACCTACACGGCTTGGAAACTCTCCACCCTCACAGTAGTTGGTCATTTTGGTGGGCGCATTCATCCAAAGCAACTTACAGGGAGCACACAGTCTGTGCATGTGGCCCGAGCTGGAACTGAACCCACAACGCTGGCCTTCTCCAGACCACACTGTAACCATCTGAGCCAAAGTCCCTCTAAAACCATGACGTCAGCTGTTGTGAGTAAGAGTTGAGCAGCTCCTGCCTGTGGATACAGAGAGGTGTTGCGCATCCAGGGTTTGCAAAGGCTGCTCTCTTTGGACCAGATACATGTTTACTAAACAAGAGAGGCTCCAGGTCTGTCTAGAAACAACAGGGTGAAAAAGAGGGATGGAACAGACAGATGAAAGAGACGGAGAGATGAAAGACAGACGTTTCCAGTGTATATCCTTTCTCCTGGCATAAGGGCTTAGTTAATAGTTAACCACATCCCCCTGTGTGAGAGTATTGAGAGAAGACCCATGGTTGTTGCCAATGGTAGTCTCTCTGACTACAGCCGTGTGTCTCAGCTTTGAGGTAGAAGTTGTGCCCTTAATTAACCACAGATCTAGGATTAGAGAATCATATCCCAAACACCTAAACTTCAGGAGGATTTAAAGAAACATCTGACCCTGGACGAGTGGTTAGGGGCAACTTGACCTACTCTTGTGTCTATCAACGACATTAAGAGATGCTCGAAGCCAGCTATATTAACAGTTGCATAGCCAGATGTGCTAGACTGAAAGCGAGTCATTATTAGCCGATATCAAGGTCTCTCTTGCAAAACACTGTATGTCAGTGAGACAAACCTGCATATATAAAGGTTGAATAAATAAATTCATTTGGTTGTGAATGCTGCTTTCTTTGACAACACAATAAACTATAGCCTTAGTCTAGGGGATGTTTGGCCTCTCCACCTAGTCTGAGGACCTCTGCCCTTCTCAATCAGAAAAGCTAACAAAATCAATCTTTCTGTTGGTGACTGAGTGGTTCTGTGTGAAACCATCCACAACCCATTAGAGGCCATTAACTCCCAAGCAGCAATTTGAACCCCTCGTAGTGTGTGTGTGTTTGTGTGTGTGTGTGCATGTGCGTGTGTGTGCGTGCATGCGGTGTGTGTGTGTGTGTGTGTGTGTGCGTGCGGTGTGTGTGTGCGTGCGTGTGCGTGCATGCGGTGTGTGCGTGCGGTGTGTGTGTGTGTGTGTGCATGTGCGTGTGTGTGCGTGCATGCGGTGTGTGTGTGTGTGCGTGCGGTATGTGTGTGCGTGCGTGTGCGTGCATGCGGTGAGTGTGTATATGAGTATGTGTGCTCACCTATATCTCCTCATAGTCTACATTTCAGCAGAGGAACCAAGATACAAACTTCCTCAGTCAACCCTGTTTATTATTCTACCTTTTCTTTATTACACATTGGGAGTAATCACTTCCAAGGGGGAGGCTATTTTCCGTTGCACCCACTGGTTATCAATGGGACCTTTGAGGGTAGGAACCTTCCTCCCCTGATTGAAACATCATTTCCTGTCAGGCTGCACACTAAAGCTATTGAGATCAACCCAAGTCTTTCTCTATGTACGCCTCTTTCATATTGACCAGAATGATCGGGAGACCCCAAGACCTATGCTGCTACTCTGTCTATCAGCTTGCAAAGAGCAGGGGTGTAGAGAGTGTATGTACACACACACACACACACACACACACACAGAATCTCCTTAACCTGCAGGGTTTTTACTGCAGCAGCCCAGCTCCCATTCCAAAGAAAATACAGGTCTAAACTGAAGGGTAGTTTTGGCATGTTAAACATAAGAGTCATGTAAGCTGATATGTGAAACGTTCCAACAGTCACCACACACACACGCGCGCGCACGCACGCACGCACGCACGCACGCACGCACGCACACACACACACACACACACACACACACACACACACACACACACACACACACACACACACACACACGCATCACCTGAGAGTCCCTCAGCAGGCCGCTATAAAACATGCTACAGTACATTAAATTGACTTCCATGTGGATTTCTCTTGTACTATAAAACAGCCTGGCAGCTTCTTGACGTTTCGGGGCCAAGGCAGAGATGTTTGTGTGTGTGTGTGTGTGTGTGTGTGTGTGTGTGTGTGTGTGTGTGTGTGTGTGTGTGTGTGTGTGTGTTGTAGTACTACTGCATCTCTGAGGCTACAAGAGATACAGACCGTACCTCTCCCCCACCCCCAGACTAATTACTAAAACTCACATTGATTCATTGACTCACACCATGTGTGGAGAATAGTAGTGCAGTTTTTAATGAATAATAGAGAATAAGGAGAGAGTCAACATTACCTGAAGGTCAAAGAATTTGCTGTATCTCCTGTAGATTATGTGGGAGGTGTTGTCAGAGTATGTGACATTGATGAGATACACCTGCAATGAGAGAAGAGGGCATGGTTAACACAGTGGACCCGACACACGGCATACCAAGGCAGCCAGCCCTGCGCTTCAAAGGTCAATGACACAAACATTTATCTGTCAAGGTGTAATAGCGGGTGAACATAATGGTGATCTCATTCACCTTCTCCACACATTGAACCTCTGCACTTCCTGCCCCAGCCACGAGTTACAATTACAACAGCCATTCCCATTCAAGTGGATGGGGCTTTTGTCTGAGGCTCTTTGTTCCTTCCAGTAACTATATTTATATGATAGATGACGTATAGAAACCGACCGTTATGTTCCAGACCCGGAGGGTTGGTAATGTAATTGATGCTGATATCATCTCCGCTTTAATCTAACATAGGGAAACATAGGAAAGATTTCAAGGAGTCTGGGAAGTTCCCATAAGAGAGGTCAGTCAGGAGGGTTGAATGGGTTGGACCTTTATGATGGATATTTACAGAGGAAGTGTTGTGCCAATATACAGTAGGATATCTGGGGAAATGGCTATTTGAAGTCACAAACTAGCAAGCATCAAACATACGGTTGAAACGTGACTGTTAAAATCAAGGCCAACTGCTACTGAACATAGCCTTTCACAGTTCTAATATGCTATAGTACTGGGGACATTGAGGTTAAGTCACAAACCTAAACCATTGGCCCTTTGGCTTCATTGTTCTCAACCCAATCTCTGCTACAAAAACACACAATTTGTTTAAGTTCATAGAGTTTCCATATACTTCATAATCATAAAGCATGTCAAACATGTTTACATCTGACGTTCACTCAAAATCAGGGGAAATATTGTTAACAAAAACAGCCATTGTCAAAAAATTTACAATCGGGGCCTCCGGGTGGCGTAGTGGTCTAGGGCACTGCATCACAGTTCTAGCTGTGCCACCAGAGATTCGGGGTTCGCGCCCAGGCTCTGTCGCAGCCGGCCGCGACCGGGAGGTCCGTGGGGCGACTCACAATTGGCCTAGCATCGTCCGGGTTAAGGAGGGTTTGTGGCAGGTAGGGACATCCTTATCTCATCGCGCACTAGCGACTCCTGTGGCGGGCCGGGCGCAGTGAACGCTGACCGGGTCGCCAGGTGCGCGGTGTTTCCTCCGACACATTGGTGCGGCTGGCTTCCGGGTTGGATGCGTGCTGTGTTAAGAAGCAGTGCGGCTTGGTTGGGTTGGGTTGTGTTTCAGAGGACGCATGGCTTTCGACCTTCGTCTCTCCCGAGCCCGTACGGGAGTTGTAGCGATGAGACAAGACAGTAACTACTAACAATTGAATACCACCAAATTGGGGAGAAAAGGGGGTAAAATTCACACAAAAAAAAAATGGTCAGCCATCCACATAGGATAAATGAAGTAGGCCTATGGTTGCACTAAATGTCGTCGACTTGTCAATATAGGAGCAATTCACCTCATGAAATATCGCCATCTTCACTATGCCTATAGAGGAAAATCACCTCATGATATGTTGGCCATTGAAAATCAAGATCCCCTTGTGATGTCAGACACAGGTGTTTCCCTAATCCCCTGGCCTACTAGCACAGCGAACCCTCGTCCTAATACATCTTACACACTGGTCCCTGCAGCAACCTGCCAAGAACAGTCATAACAGCTAGCCTTAGAAGAATTAGCCCCAAACGAGAGAGAACTGGCGTAAGAGAATCAGCCACTTGAAACAAGATACACTTCCAAGAACAAAGCCCTGTGTTAAAAGGCCTTGTTGCTGCTGGAATGACACCCGCTATTGCTGGCTAGCTTCCAACGCTAGTGTTTTCACAATTCTCACCCATGGAAATGTTACGCTAACATCCAAGCCACTTGGAAGTATGTCATGCTAATGCTAAGCTAATGGCGTGATAGTGACTCCATAGGGTTAGTGTCAGCGGCTTGGTTTGATTTGTATTGTGTTAGCGAGTAGCGGCTCCAGCACTAGCCTTTTCACTCCCATGGAAATGTTATGCTAACATCAAAGCCACTGGAAGTCTGCTCCATAGGATCACACTTGACTTGCATTGCTGCTGCCAAAGTCAGTGGTACTGGAGGGTTGGTGAATTTACTTACTGGAGTCTTTAAAGAGTCTGTAGTCAGACAGTTAAGTTATTCTGTAAGGACTTCACATGTTGTGTTCCACCTTCAGCGAAGTAGGCTATCCTTTATCAGAAACACTATACATCACCAAATACTAAAACATATGTTTACAGCTCAAAGCCGAACGAGAAACTGCATAATGAATCAAAACGGAAAGCCAAAACTAAGGGAGGTTAGATGAATGAAGAAACTGGTGAATGAGGCCTCAGCAATGAGTCTGATACTGAGTAAATACCTTACCCCAAATACCCCAAATCTCTTCATGCTGTTAGAGCATAGCAATCCACATAGATATGGACTTTATCTGACACCATTTCCCTTGGAGGGTCTGGAAGAGCTACATGCCCGCCTGCACTTGTACTGGTGTGTGTGTGTGTGTGTGTGTGTGTGTGTGTGTGTGTGTGTGTGTGTGTGTGTGTGTGTGTGTGTG
This sequence comes from Oncorhynchus kisutch, assembly GCF_002021735.2. Classification (NCBI taxonomy): domain Eukaryota; kingdom Metazoa; phylum Chordata; class Actinopteri; order Salmoniformes; family Salmonidae; genus Oncorhynchus; species Oncorhynchus kisutch. The sequence continues at coordinate 47,826,494 of NC_034193.2, forward strand.
TGTGTGTGTGTGTGTGTGTGTGTGGGCTTGCCCTGACTTCCAGTGCGTGGGTGTGTTGTTCTATAAATGCTTTTGGCCTGAACGGCATGTTGTCATCCTCCCTCCTCCACCACCCGATGCCACTTGGCTGCTTAATTTGACCGTGGAGCAAAACCTCTCTGGGATGGGCCAACGGAGGGAGGGAGGGAAGAGGAAGGAAGACACGGACTCAGTTAAAATGATCCCATCCCAACCAGCAGAACAGATGGATCTGTCCTCAAAGCAACCACAATGGAAAACAGAACTAGTCCATATCCACACCACACACAACCCACGCCCAAAATATCAAGCTTAAACCTAATGCCATCGTCCAACCTAAAATAGACTATATCATCCCTCAGGGAGTGAATGGGATTGAATGTGAGTTAACAGCCTAGTACAGCCCATCACCTGAAAGCAAAACAAACCTATAACCTATACTGTAGGTGTCACCTCAATTATATTTCTGGATTGATATAGGATTAACTGTGAAGAATAGTGCTGTTTCGACACCTTGAAAAGCTATTTTTTCATTGACTCTCAGATGAGGGTAAAAAATTCCAGCAACGTTTTAAAATAGCGTTGCAGATTGACTCATGGTTCAAGTACAGCCAGTCGTGAGCGGATGTTGGTCCACACAGCCAAAACACTCTGAATCATTGTTTTAGGGGACCAAACACACACACACACACAAAGTTACTCACTAACTGTCAGTTAGAGGGAGTTAGATTTGTTTTCTAATGTTACACAGGTTTAACACATTTGAACAACACAGTGTTATAAGAGTGAGTTGTCTTCCCAGCAACAGAAGGTGTGCTGATGGAATCCCAGATGGTGGGTAGTCAAGTGTTGCCGCACCGTTCAAATCAAGATAAAATCCCGGCCTTGCCATACGGTTAGACATTCTTGAATAATATGCATGTCTGGGCAAATCAAACAATGTTGCAACTTCAAAACAGAAAACAAAAGAGACAATGTAGACAAAACAAAAAGTATACAACATTTATAAATAAGTTTATACATTACCCAACATTACCTTTACTGAATAACACCCTCTAATATACTACACTGTAGTTCCTTGGTATCCACAACACCAACAAACTAAAATGGTCGAAGCACACCAAGACAGTCATGAAGAGGGAATGACAAAACCAACTGCACCATCGAGAGCATCCTGACGGGTTGCCTCACTGCCTGGTATGGCAGCTGCTCGGCCTCCAACCGCAAGGCACTACAGAGGGTAGTGCGTACGGTCCAGTACATCACTAGGGCCAAGCTTCCTGCCATCCAGGACCTCTATACCAGGTGGTGTCAGAGGAAGGCCTTAGAAATTGTCAAAGACCCCAGCCACCCTAGTCATAGACTGTTCTCTCTGCTACCGCATGGCAAGAGGTATCGGAGCGCCAGGTCTACAGCTTATTCCCCCAAGCCATGACTCCTGAACAGCTAATCAAATGGCTACCATAATATGCAAATAAATTCATAAAAAATCCTACAATGTGATTTTCTGGATTTCTTTTTCTCATTTTGTCTGTCATAGTTGAAGTGTACCTATGATGGACATTACAGGCCTCTCTCATCTTTTTAAGTGGGAGAACTTGCACAATTGGTGGCTGCCAATTTTTTTTTTTTACCCCACTGTATTACCTCAATTACCTCGACCCTTGTATATAGCCTCGCCATTGTTATTTTACAGCTGCTCTTTAATTATTTGTTACTTTTCTTTCTTTTAATTGTTCTTGTTTTAAACTGCATTGTTGGTTAAGGGCTTGTTAGTAAGCATTTCACTGTAAGGTGAATGCCGAATAACTGTTGTATTCGGCGCATGTGACAAATCAAATTTGATTTGGTTGGTACTTACTGTACACATAGAACCCAGATTTAACAACATTAAACATTTCCTGCATAATCACTCTTGGCAAATCCAGTCGTAAACCTGTACTGGCTGGCACGCAAGCCCTAGCTTCTAAAGATCAGCTGTTACCATCAGACCCACTTCTTGGTTTGGCAACCGGAACATTTAACAGATAGATGGGTGGGGGAGATTTATGGAAACAATGGGCCCAACCTAAATCGTAAATCACTGTAGCAGACTACATAATATATCATATAAATAGGAGGTTAAGGTCATTAGTTCGGATATAAATGGTGATTCAGTTTATTACTGTTAAATTTAATTAAATATAATAGTTTATTACAATATAATTACATGTATTACTCTCTGGATATCCTGTGACATCAGCAACCGAAAGAAATACAGCAAATATATATTATATTCTGTTCTATTCCATTTTTATTAAATTCTATTCTTCTGCACTCATGTCAACAGCCAAATGGGTTTGATGAGACATTCAAAAACAAAGAGGGAAAGTACATGCATGGACAAATACAAAGGAATCAAACAAGTTTGTGTCCCAGACACCCAGTGTCCCAGACACCCAGTGTCCCAGACACCCAGATCTAGCAAGAGAAAGCCCTTGTTCGTCATCATCTCTTGCTGTGATGCAGATGGTTTCAGCTTGGGAGACAGAAGTCTCATTCATGTCCGGCATTTCGGAGAAAGATTAATAAGAGCAAATTGGATCTCTGATTACTTCAATGAATCAACCATGAATCATAGGCTACACATTGCTATGATTCGCTTAGTTATGGTTTGACAGCTTTTTTTCAGCGTTTCACAAATTGTTCACCCTTTTCCACCACATATAGTGACTAGCAACCACAATATAAGACTCTAAATAAACCAAACTACAATAGTTTGTGTCTACGAATGGAGAAAAGGACTTACTGTCTCTGTAGAACCCTTGTGTTCCCCAGTTTCCCAGTTTAAGAGTGAGGAAGGCTGAGCAGAGGGCTTGGTGGAGCATAGACTGTGGGCCTAGCCACAAAATTACACTGAACCACGCCTAAAACACTATACTTAACCTAACTTCTAAAACAGAAAGGCATTATATACTGCTGACCAGATGACTTTCATATGGATTATACGTGGGGATTGAATGAAGTACAAGGATGGAAAAACCATTCGCTTGAGAATAGGTCTAAAGGGAAATCCACTTTCCATAATAATCACAACTAAGCTAATAGAGACAGATTTATAAAACAAACAGGTGAAAAAGAGGTTAAGGGCGACAAGACAGCTTGAAGACGTGTGCATGCGTGTCTGTGGCACCTTAACTGTGGAGGACGGGCTCATGGTAAAAGCGTAAATGGACTGGTGTCGAACTCATCAAGCACATGAGTAGAGGAGATCCACACAAGTGGACTACATGAGGCTGCTGAGGGCGTCTCATAATGTCTGGAATGGAGTGAATGGTATCTCATTCCGTTTCATTCACTCCAATTCCAGACATCACCAAGCCTCACTCAGCAGCTTCCCGTGGTCCATGTGTGTGTATCTCCTCTACTCATTCACCAGGTCATACTGTACCAAGAGGACAAAAACCGCCTGCCGTCCAAGTCGAACTTTAACTAGACCAAGGGCTTTGGTTTGGCAGTGGCTCTATGGTGGGAAATCCCTTTAATACAGGTTTGCATAAGCTCTGCCAATATACTGCCCCTGATCACCCACAAACCCAACCACCCCTCCTAAAACTGTGGTCACTTCCAGTTTTCACATCCCTCGCCTCTCTCTACCTTCTCTACCCCATGGCATAGGAAGCGCAGGCCTCCTTTCTCTCTCTCTTCCTCTCCCTAACCACAGCCTTAGAAAAGAAGGTGCCATCTAGAACCTAAATGGGTTCTTCAGCTGTCCCCATAGGACAACCCCTTGAAGAACCCTTTTTGGTTCCATGTAAATCTCTTTGTGGTTCCATGTAGAACCCTTTCCACAGAAGGTTCTAAATGGCATCCAAAGGGGTTCGATCTGGAACCAAAAAGGGTTCTCCTATGGGGACAGCCGAAGAACCCTTTTGGAACCCTTTTTTTCTAAGAGTGCAGCAGCCTACAGGAAACAGGAAGAGAAGGCCTAGACCAGGCAAACAGAAGTTTTTCTGAGAGGGATAAGAAAAAAGCGGAAAAGTGTTGATTCAGCTGTTATTTCCTCCTCTCTCTCTCGCTCTCTCTCAGTCCCTGCTTTCAGTCTTGTCATGTACAGCAGAACAATCCACACAGAGTTGTTCATTGTATCCTGTTTCAATCAGTACAGCTGGTTACGCAATCTTAGAGGCCTCACTTTCAAATGGCCACATTGCTAGACGACACACACAGTGAGGTACAGTTGCAGTATACTGTATGGCCAATTACGCGCGGTAAGGGCAAGGGCTACCATTGCAAGCCCCACATAATGCCCACACTTGTCCTCCGTCTTCGCATCGTGACTCCTGAATGTGTCGACATACAGAAATGACATGGAGCCGGAGGCAATGTTTCATGTGGATTACTGGATATCAAAAGAATGGGATGTGCTACAGATTTTATACTGTAAAAAAAATTATATACAGTGGGGCAAAAAAGTATTTAGTCAGCCACCAATTGTGCAAGTTCTCCCACTTAAAAAGATGAGAGAGGCCTGTAATTTTCATCATAGGTACACTTCAACTATGACAGACAAAATGAGAAGAAAAAAATCCAGAAAATCACATTGTAGGATTTTTTATGAATTTATTTGAAAATTATGGTGGAAAATAAGTATTTGGTCACCTACAAAAGTTTATCTCAATACTTTGTTATATACCCTTTGTTGGCAATGACAGAGGTCAAACGTTTTCTGTAAGTCTTCACAAGGTTTTCACACACTGTTGCTGGTATTTTGGCCCATTCCTCCATGCAGATCTCCTCTAGAGCAGTGATGTTTTGGGGCTGTTGCTGGGCAACACGGACTTTCAACTCCCTCCAAAGATTTTCTATGGGGTTGAGATCTGGAGACTGGCTAGGCCACTCCAGGACCTTGAAATGCTTCTTACGAAGCCACTCCTTCGTTGCCCGGGCGGTGTGTTTGGGATCATTGTCATGCTGAAAGACCCAGCCACGTTTCATCTTCAATGCCCTTGCTGATGGAAGGAGGTTTTCACTCAAAATCTCACGATACATGGCCCCATTCATTCTTTCCTTTACACGGATCAGTCGTCCTGGTCCCTTTGCAGAAAAACAGCCCCAAAGCATGATGTTTCCACCCCCATGCTTCACAGTAGGTATGGTGTTCTTTGGATGCAACTCAGCATTCTTTGTCCTCCAAACACGACAAGTTTAGTTTCAACCAAAAAGTTATATTTTGGTTTCATCTGACCATATGACATTCTCCCAATCTTCTTCTGGATCATCCAAATGCTCTCTAGCAAACTTCAGACGGGCCTGGACATGTACTGGCTTAAGCAGGGGGACACATCTGGCACTGCAGGATTTGAGTCCCTGGTGGCGTAGTGTGTTACTGATGGTAGGCCCAGCTCTCTGCAGGTCATTCACTAGGTCCCCCGGTGTGGTTCTGGGATTTTTGCTCACCGTTCTTGTGATCATTTTGACCCCACGGGCTGAGATCTTGCGTGGAGCCCCAGATCGAGGGAGATTATCAGTGGTCTTGTATGTCTTCCATTTCCTAATAATTGCTCCCACAGTTGATTTCTTCAAACCAAGCTGCTTACCTATTACAGATTCAGTCTTCCCAGCCTGGTGCAGGTCTACAATTTTGTTTCTGGTATCCTTTGACAGCTCTTTGGTCTTGGCCATAGTAGAGTTCGGAGTGTGACTGTTTGAGGTTGTGGACAGGTGTCTTTTATACTGATAACAAGTTCAAACAGGTGCCATTAATACAGGTAACGAGTGGAGGACAGAGGAGCCTCTTAAAGAAGAAGTTACAGGTCTGTGAGAGCCAGAAATCTTGCTTGTTTGTAGGTGACCAAATACTTATTTTCCACCATAATTAGCAAATCAATTCATAAAAAATCCTACAATGTGATTTTCTCGATTTTTTTTCTCATTTTGTCTGTCATAGTTTAAGTGTACCTATGATGAAAATTACAGGCCTCTCTCGTCTTTTTAAGTGGGATAACTTGCACAATTGGTGGCTGACTAAATACTTTTTTGCCCCACTGTATATATATATATATATATATATATATATATATATATAAATAACATTTTGTACATGTTGGTGATGATTAAGACGTGTTGCCTAATAAACATCCCATCTTGTAATAATCTGATCGTTTTATAGGTTGAAGAAGACTTCCCAACTGTTCCAGGCAAATAAAGTTCTCCAAGGTGACTAGACAACATCTGTCGGTGGTTGAGACATTCAGCAACATGTGTTCAGGGCTCCAGTAATAACATCCACTGATCCCTCCTTTCTATTTGATTTATTTAACCTTTATTTAACCTTTATTTAACCGTTATTTAACCGTTATTTAACCAGGCAAGTCAATTAATGACACATTCTTATTTGTACTGAACAAAATTATAAACACAACATGGAACAATTTGAAAGATTTTACTGCGTTACAGTTCATATAAGGAAATCGGTTAATTGAAATAAATGAATTATGCACTAATCTATGGATTTCATATAACTGGGAATACAGATATGCATTTGTTGGTCACTGACACCGTTAAAAAAAATAAAAAAGTGGGGGCATGGATCAGAAAACCAGTTAGTATCTGGTGTGACAACCATTTGCCTCATGCAGGGCAACACATCTGCTTGCATAGAGTTTATCAGGCTGTTGATTGTGGCCTTGTTGTCTTCAATAGCTGTGTGAAGTTGCTGGATATTGGCAGAACTAAAAACACATTGTGGTATACATCCATCCAGAGCATCCCAAACATGCTCAATTGGTGGCATGTCTGGTGATGCAGGCTATGGAAGAACTGGAACATTTACAGATTTGTTTCAGAACATTCAATTCTCCGGCAACAGCTCTGGTGGACATATCTGCAGTCAGCATGCCAATTGCATGCTCCCTCAAAACATGAGACATCTGTGGCATTGTACTGTGTAACAAAACTGCAAATTTCAGAGTGGACTCTTATTGTCCCCAGTGCAAGGTGCACCTGTGTAATAATAATGCTGTTTAATCAGCTTCTTGATATGCCACACCTGTCAGGTGGATGGATTATCTTGGCAAAGCAGAAATGCTCACTAACAGGGATGTAAACAAATTTGTCCACAACATTTTAGAGAAATAAGCTTTTTGTGTTCATGGACATTCCTGGGATCTTTAAATTTGGCTCATGAAACATGGGACTGGCACTTTACATGTTGCATTTATATTTTTGTTCAGTCTACAATGACGACTATGTAATACAAAACGGACAACACAGACAGAAGACACTGGCAACAGTACAAATACAAACAGTAGATGTATGCGTGTGTCATTTAAAACCACATGCTTCCTTACAAGGCAACGCAAACTAGTGACATCGGGAGACAATTAGAAACAGCTACATGTCTCAACAACCTGTTCATCTATTTGTCCTTTGAACTCCTCCAGTGACACCAGGTCCTGTCGTTTTATGTTGGCTTGGAGGGAATTCCAGACCTGTCGGCTGAGTAATGAAAGGACCTTTTTCCACGCTCTGTTAAAGATTTCGGAACAGTTTGCATGAAACAAGATTGAGATCTGAGCTTGTATGAGTTCTCATTTCGAGCTAGAAGAGAGGATAGATAAAATGGCACACACAATCAAATGTAACGCACACACACACACACACCTCCAAGGCCTCTTGTTCAGTGACGGGCGAGCCTGTGTGAAGTGAACAGAGGACAATGACTTCACTGACGACAGACGTCAGCATATCACCCTGACTCACACACATACAGACACCACTCGCTTTCCTGCTGGACCCTATCGTCGTCAAACTGAGGAAAACAATGGGCCAAGCCTAAAGCCCAGCCTAATAAAAACCCTCGAGTGTGATTCTCTCAGTGAGCAGTAATCATTCGAAAACAGAGACCTTTTCACTCAGGTCATCATTCTGTTTTTGATGACTCAATAAATATTTGAGTAGGAAACGACCCCCCGAAGGCCTGTTTTATGATGCTAAACAACAACTAGCACTGCTGGTTCTGACTAAAGGGACGTCCAAAAGGTTTCCAAATGTTGCTGGGTTTATTGAGTAGCGGTGGCTTCATTTGAAAAGCAAATACTGCTGGATTGCTACCAGCTCTTTAAACACTCGTCTCACCTGAACAAGAGAGAAACGGTATTGTAATATTTTCTGTGTCTAAGCAGACGTGTCCCCCTGGGTCCGATGACCACTTCACCCCTGACAAAGACTTGTGTCTCACCCCCCCCCCCCCCCCCCCCCCCTCACTCTGTTCTCATAGGATAAGTGTTTCCAGCTGTTTTCACCAACAGAATGTTGAGATTGGTGGAGGGACAGAATTTCTCTCTCTCCCTCCCTCCCTCCCTCCCTCCCTCCCTCTCGCTCTCACACACACACACACACAGTTTGGGGATTACTCCCTCAAGTTTCTTCTCACAGTGACTAGCTAGTGGTGATCCCAGGGGCATGGTAGCAACGGAAACTAGGCCAGAGAGAGGCCCATGAGACTGCACAGCCCCAAAACACAACTGAACACAACACTGGCCTGAGAATCACCAGCAACAACTAACAACGTGCAATACATGTAGTACGTCTAATGGTTGAGTAGGTCTATGTGGATCTGATGGCTGTTAGTGCATGATGTTCCTTGCAGGTTAGGTATAATATATGGTCTGTAAGTTATGACATCCCAAAAGCCTGCATGTGTGTAAATCTTAAAAGAGATATTGATGTCTAAGCACACTACAGGCAAATTCTGAAAATATAATTGCCTGAGTGTATGATTATTTCAACAGCAACACGGAGTGTTTGAGTTGACAACATCTAGTATGATCATATTTAATGAGATTTATAATAACTTGTTTGTTAGCGATGTATAGCGGCCCCACGAGTCTGGAGTGTAATGAGATATTGATTCGTATGCCTGCTGAAGGCAAAGTTCAAAAATATCACTTTCCCAAGAGTACAGTAAGCTGCCTTGAGGGACCCATAGGTAGACTACAGTAGCTCTGTGTTCAATTGTACAACACCGAGGATGACTACTAAACTAATAGATGAGTTTATGATAAACATTTAAGGGTAGTCTATCCAATCATTCACTTTGGCTAATGCCTGCAGTACGGTACTAACAGTGAATCCGTCTAATTAAATTAGCTTTAGCTTGAATCGGCAATAAACTCTTGTCAGGTCTTGTGATTTATAATATAATACATGCAATTTGGCAGATGCTTTTATCCAAAGCGACTTACAGTCATGCGTGCGTACATTTTACGAACGGGTGGCCCTGGGAATCAAACCCACAACCCTGGCGGTGCAAGCGCCATGCCCTACCAACTGAACCACACTGGACAACTTACGTCATAAGTAGTATGTCGTACCACCATTTATGACAAAGGTTGTTATCGTTCTCATGACATAGTCTCGACAGATGTGGTATTCTAAGAAACTCCCTTGATATATATTATATATTAGTTCCAGTTGAATAATGCATTACAGTTCGGGTTCCCATGTTATTGAAAAAGATACGCCACAGCTGTAACCTGTCATTACTTATACTGTATGTATTGTCACTAGTTATAACCCTTCTTTATATTCATTGGTTAGGCTTTAACACATTCAAATGAATCACTGGAATGACATATATGTTCTAAGAGGCCAGTGCCATACACAGATAATATCATCTCCTACACAATTTGATAAATGGAGATATTGATTGGCAGACTGAATCAATAACTCATGAATCATTGGCTAGTTTAATCAAAACTGTGATGAGCTGCGATGACTGGTGTAGGCTATAAGTGGTGAAACCTTTCACCGTGTATTCTATTCATAAATAGATACAGAATATATGAGGTAGTCATTGTAGTTCGGATTTTGAATGGACCCAGGTAGGTAGATAAATGGTGAGGGGGGTATCCTACTCACGTAATGTTTGGACGGATTGCGCCGCTTCTCCACGTCCACGACTTTTACATCCAACACTGTCCGAAACTGCATCTTGACGTTGGAAATGGCTACAGCGTACACACACAATAAATGCAATATCCCAGTTTCTGTAGTAGGCTATAGCCTCTGCAGTTCAAGAAACGTTGAAGAAGAACTCAAAAGGACATTCATTGATTGGGTTGTCGAGTCTAGCTAATGTTCACGCGCAAGGAATCAAATGTCTTGGCTTGACGATGCGTAATATACCCAAATGCAGAATATATCATAGTCGCTATCAATTGAGAATCTATCTTTATATGGCTAAAACATTCTGCCCGAAATCCAAAAGGCGAGATCTTCACGTTGGACAACAAGGCAGGCTGGCCAGCGGTCGCATGCTGAGAAGGAGGTCACCTCAAATAGGAAAGTGGAGCGAGTTCCTTTGTGTGGACCACAATACCTTCGGCGAGGGGTGCATACCTGTAGGCTATATAGGGTTGGGGTAGGCAAAAAAAAGCCACCGAATTCACCGCCAAATGCCTCCAGAAGCAAGCAAGGCGCAGAGCAATGCTTTTTGGGGGGGGGGGGGGGGGGGGGGGGGGGGTTAGTGGGATGGGCTTGCTTGTCGTGTGATGAAGCACTAGAGGTAAACTGTAGTAGAAGGTTGAAGTCCCATTCTAACTCATAGTTTATGGAATACTTGCATGTAGTTCTGAGTATCTTGGCATTGTCTATATGTTTGTATACATTTAGATATGTTGGAAAAGATGCGTAATCATTGTAATAATCTTCACAAGCTGTGACGCTAATGACAAGAAAAATGTGAACGTCACACTGCGCTTGGACCATGTAAGGATACTTTTTATGGATGTGATTGGTTTCAGCATAACAATTCAATTATCTCCATTATCAAAAGCATGTATGGTTAAATAGCCATTAAAAAGGCTACAAATAGCTATAACAACCTATTTGTTCCTTAGGCCTAGATAGCATAAAGCATTCCATATATTGCTTCTTATGCCTCGCAGTTTCTTTGACAACGGTGGCAACTGAGTCATAAGACGCTATAGGCTGCCCTCATCAATAGCTTGGACGTATGGATACAGATGTTTCAAAGTGGACCAATCAGCGACGGGCTGCATCGCGGTGCATATTAAACGACGAAATACTGCCCCCGTGTGCAAAATGAACATATGCTCCAAGTTGAATTCTAAATCCAGGTATTATACACATCATTTACACAACTTTTGCACATTGAAAAATATATATATATATTGCACAAAACCACTTGTCCTGTACTCTTTAAAAATACATTACAAATGTACATAGCTCTAGCATGATTGATAGCAACTGATATCTTGAAGATGGCCATGTTAAGTAATAATCAAATGTATTAAGGGTCATATTTATTAGGGCACACGTTATATATATTTTTCCAACAGAAAACAAAAACATGCGTTTCTTATTGGACAAGGTCAGATGGTACCTCCCCGTTTCACTCCCATTTCAGACAGCTTGTCCCCAGAATGTCTAAGTCAGCGTCAGAGGATAGTGTAATGACTGTCGCTGGTGCTGATGATGTCACTATTACACTCCAGAGCTTTGAGGACCAGCACCAAAGCTGCCTTGCTCACATTGCGACTGTACCTCTGTCTCACACTGGACAGGATGTGCAGGATGTGGCAACCCTTTTCCGCATCTGGCAACGCGAGAGAAAGACCATCAATACATATTAGAATACACTGGTATAGCAGTGTATTTATTGTAAAGTACTCTAAATGAGTAAGAAGAGGGGAAATGCCCTTACATTTCTCTCGTCTGCAATCTTCCCGAAGAATGTCTCGGACTGCCATGAGAAGATCCTTGTCCCGTTCCGTTACCTAAAGGGGAGAAATACAGTAGAATCAAGACTTACTTGTGTCATTCCGAAATAACCTTCAGTCACCACAGTAATAAAATGAAAGATCAGTCTCAAAATCTTTCATTCTTGTATGCTGAGCACTTTGCTTGTGTCCCACATCCCATCAGCCTCAGGGTCAATGTGTTTGATGAGCTTCGCATAGCACTTAGATATCACAGAGGAACTATGTGCTGCTGCTGCTGCTTACATGGTAGACCTCATCCTGACATTTGACCTTGCGGAACACCAAGCCTTCATCCTGCAGGATCTGAAGGCTCTTCTGGAGTAGCTCCCTGAGCTGTTTGAAAGATGTTGGTGGACCCGATGATGGACCAGCCTCAGGCTCCTAGCATCGAATCAGATTTGGAAAAAAAATACAGTCCCACTTTAAAATGAACAACTTAAAAGCTTAATGATGCCTTCGTAAACCCTTTATAAGGCCTACATAGATGTCCATAGATGTTCTACCTGTTCTGATGCAGTCTTCTGAGATTGTCTGGAGACCAGAGGCTGTAGAAGGTCCTGGACATCATAGGGTCTGAACCTGGTGACTTCTTTCTCTTTCAGGAAGTCCTTCAGGATACGAGTGGCTCTGCCAAGCAGGTAGGAAGCAGAACCACTGCAGGAATACCAAATAAGCCATAAAGATATCCACAAAAATGTCAGTAAATCAAAGTTTGACGTAAATATCATACATAACAGCCTAAATTATACTGCACCTCACTGACCGGCAATTGAATACAGCTAAAGAGATTATTACCCTTGAATGTTCTGTGCACTGCTGTCCAGATGGAATGGTTTATCATAGCACTGTCTGTAGAGCTGAGGAACCTCCATCATCCAGGATATCTGGACCGCCATCACCGGGTCTGACACTTTATCTACATCCAACGAATTAGAGATTGTATGGACAACAATAACTCAGGTTTAATAAACTGTGTATAGTTGCGAAATGCAGAAGTGTGTGTGTGTGTCCATATGCGCATGACCATGCATGCCTGCGTCTGTGTGACCATATTCATGCGTGTCACCTCTCCACTCACAGTATGTAGAGGCCATTATCTCTCGCTGTTGTCTGGAGGTCTTGACGGGCCCTCGCACCCTGAGCAGTTCTCCTATCTCCAGGTGGGAGCTGCTGTGTTGGGCTTGCCGTAGTTTCTTCAGCTCGCTGGCTGGGTTGAAGTCTTCACAAGTGCTGCTACCGAAAGACCTCGCCCATACTGAAGATAATACACAGCCAACCGTGAACATGAACAGGGCTGACACACAGCTATAATGAGAATATCTGCACTTACGTGTAGCAGGGTCACCTTGCTCCCTCCACTGTTCATCTTTCCAGCAAAGGCTGTTTATAACACCAGTACCATCATCAACTGTGAAGCAATGATAACAGCAGCCATATTGGATTTACATGGACTCAATATTTGCATGTGGATGTTAGTTTGATATGAGGAGACAAAGTAGGAATATTTCAAACGAATCACTTGAGCTTCACGGTTACCTCCGTAACAGAAGAAGTCTTCTCGCTCTCGCTTGTACACCACAGTCCCGAGCACATCAACTTTGAATATCGGGTGAGAGTTGTAGAAGTATATCCCTAGGTTAGGGGAAGTGAAATGGGTTAGCTAGTGAAGCTGAATAAACATGACAGTGGCATTCATGTTGTCAAAACTGAAGGTAACAGTACCTGACACTTGACAGGACTCTCTCATATGTAGGATGTCTTTGACATAGAGCCTGTTGAAAGCGTTAAACATTGGGTCCAGTCCCCACAGCATTGAAGGCGGTTCCTCCCAGACACTATCCTCCTCTGGTTCTGTCGCTTCAGGCTGCATACCATCCTAGGCGACTCACTACACGCGATCAAAAACAACCAAAAGTAGCACGCTAACCTACTTAAGAAAGCTTTACTCGTCTCTCCCTCGCTTGGTTAATTTGTTTTGCTTCGTTTTCCCGGGAAATGTTTTGAGATTTGAGCAAATATTTGCACAGCTTCCGCAAAAGTCCGAGTTTCCGGTCACGTGAATAAGAAAATAGAGGAAAATAGAACAGATGAAATAAACCATGCATTTATGTAAACATCTTTTAATCGTGAAGGACGATTATTAATAGATGTAAATGTGGTAAAGACAACAATGTTGAAAAGTTTGCGGCTGTGCGTGCGAGTGCACGTCTCGCATGGGTATCTGGGACATGTCGTTTTAAGCCATTGAATGAGAGAAGAAAGAAACCCATCATTGTATCAGAGACCTAATTATCTCTCATATTGATGCAATTATGAAAATTGAACATTTTCAATATTAGGGGAAATGTGCTATCCTTTTTAATGAGGCTATATGGCTTTTCTTTCTCGTTCAATTTGACTTAGAATTTACAAAACGTTGCAGGGCTGAACAATAGGCCTGGACTATAAATGTATTGAATAGGCTTCTACAAAATGTCGTACTCCTTAAAATATTATTTAAAAGTTTCCTTTAATTTATGAATCGTTTCTAAACACATAATGCTGTCCTCCAGTGCTGAGGGTGGAAGCAACGCGCTCTAGATGCTCTTTCCTCCACCATCAATCAAGCGTGAAGAAGTGAAAGAACTACAGTTGCGGGCTCATGAACGCGCATTTGACACCAAATCCTCTAGATTACTGGACCCCGTGCTTCGCCAAGGGAAAGAAGATTGTTTTACCATACCAACGGTGTTTTTATTCGCTATATATACATTCAAGTGACGTTGGGGGATCGAATATAACATTTCATGGAATATAATTCTTTGGAAGGGTCGTTTCTGTATCTTCTCTGTCTCTGCTCTTTGGTTGAGGAAAGAGCCCTGCCGCTTGCGTTGTCAGGCCAGTGTTGGTTGTTCTGAGGAACAACAGTAGCTTACCGTGCTTACTTTGCACTGTGCAAGTCTATTCTTTGGACGGAAATACAATGCCAGGAGACATCAAAGTGAATATTGTTGGTGTAAGAATCAACAATAGGCCATGATGTCGGTGGAACTTCATTTTGTTATGGGATAACTGGGATATCGTTGCCATAATAACGGGTTGATCATCAATAATTTCAGTTGAACAGTATTTGAAATAATTCTGAATTGTTATAATACTGTAACATATTGAATAAGCCACCTCAGAGTCTGCTTGACTCACAAGAACACAAGGGACCTAAGTAAACACAACAGTTCAAGTCCTGTGCGGTAGAACGCTCTGATGATCTTCGTGTTGCTGGATATTCATTCCTTTGTCAACTGTCTATCTGAAGAAGGCAGGCGTGAAAATGGCATCCTTTTTCAATTTCCGTAAAATCTTTAAATTGGGTGCTGAGAAGAAGAAGAAACAGTATGAGCATGTCCACAGAGATGAGAACCCAGAGGAGATATGGGAGATCATTGGAGAACTGGGGGATGGAGCCTTTGGGAAAGTCTATAAGGTAGGATAGGTCCTTTTTGGGTCATTGTAGACCTCTTCTGATTCATTGTAGCAATGATGATGACATTGTGAACACGTTACATTTTACAGGTTTAAAACCATGTTTCAAGAATCATCAATCATGTCATGTGTGTGTTCATCTCAGTCCACTCTGCTGTAACCAATCATGTCATATGTGTGTTCATCTCAGTCCACTCTGCTGTAACCAATTGGAGTAGTATATCTTACATCGTGTTCCTTGGAATTCTTCCCTTCGGCTACGACTGGAAGTGTTATTTCTTACTCTATGATTAGGACTAAGCCCAACATTGGATTAATGACTGCCGTTCTTTTCATTTTGGTCAACAATGGCAACTACACTGCCTCCAGTCCACACACGCACGCACAGCTATTTCTTCCCGAACTCGGATTGCCATTCACAGCAGCCCTAAAACCATGTTAGATCGAGTCCCAATAAAATTGTGGCATTGTTTTCACCGACCTCAATGCATGGGCAGAGCAAAAAGCATTGTTTAAATGAGTGACATTGAATGTGATCACCCGTGAGTGGAGGGCCAAGGCCAGTAGCAGGGTGCTTTGTCGACGCTTTTCCAATTAGCGTGTTTGTTCTTCTGTAGCCACCAGCCTATTTATGGGCATGGTGTAATGGTATAATAATAGCTATCTGGATCCCTACCATGATTGTGCTCTGTTTTCAATTTATTTCTGATCTATTAATAGAACTGTGTGGTCAGTTATGGTTTCCAAGTCTAACTATTACTTGTTGTAGAGAATCCCATATGCCTTAAGTCAGTTTAGTAACAGATGCCATGTGAAGTTGCCTACTACTACAACCAAACTGTTGGCTGCTCCATGAACAAAGCATAACAACATTTACTCTAAGACTAATCCCAAGAATAGTATATGATGGACCTTTCTGGCATTACTAGAGCTACAACAGGCCAATCGAAGCACTATGCTGCAATCTCATGACGAGTCGCCCTATTTGAACCGGCCTCCAAACACCCCATCGATTCATAGTGAAAAAGAAGTGTGTGTGTGTGTGTGCTGAATATGGATCCATCGTGTGTAATGTGATAATACAGGATAATGTATTGAAATCATTCCGATGGCAGACGTGACCTGAGGAACACACCCAGGTTAAGAGGAAGTGCCATATCACCGCGGACCACGAACGTCATGTGAAATCTGATATCAACTCTTCTCTTGACTCCTATTTATGACAGCAACAACGGGACCCATTCTGTTCTATAATTTCCATTGTCATGAAGCCCCCAAAATAACACACTCACTCTAACCTTGGTGCGTCTTCTGCTAATGTCAACAGAACTCAAGTCTATTCCATTGTCAGAAGCCACCATTTAATAACCCTCTCACTTCTACCTGTGTGTCTCTTAGGCCCAGAACAAGCAAACAGGCATTCTGGCTGCAGCTAAAGTGATCGACACCAAGACGGAGGAGGAGCTGGAGGACTATATGGTAGAGATCGATATCCTGGCCTCCTGCGACCATCACAACATAGTGAAGCTGCTGGACGCCTTCTACTACGACGGCAAGCTATGGGTGAGTAGGGAGGGGCATTCTCAGCGGAGGCTATGTTAGCGGTGCTGCTGTGACAGTGTATTGATGTTTGTGATAGCACAAACCCTGAATAGCACAAACTCTTGTCTATTCACCAAAACATTGGTTGTGAGATGGAGTGGTTCATGGAGAATCGGCGAAGACCAGCAGTGTGCTGCGATGTCGTCCTTTGTTGGGGCCTCTTAACTAGGCCGTTGTGAGGACTGACCTGTGTCATGGTTGATCATCAGTACAACGGAAGGTTCATCCTCCTCTCACACCTACGCTACCTTGGTTATCGTCTTGCCAGGTCAAAGTTCAAACTGGCACCGATACTAGCAGCATTTATTGTAGTTTATTGCCATATTTGATAGAGAAATTAATTTTTGTATTACAGTGTATTATTGTATTGCCTTTTTCGTCTTCATGATATCACTGAGTGATGTTGTGTCTTTCTGTCACCGCTCACAATAACTGGAGTTCGTCCATATAACCCTCTCTTTGTGTACACATTGTTCTAGTCCTCGCCTTCAGGATGGTGGTCACTTCCTGTGAATTTTGATTGGATTTGGGGATCTAGTTTCAGATTACTTTTCCCGGGACACCCCTGTGTCCGAAGATAACGGTGAAATAATTGCATTCTGGTCATGCATATATTAGGACATTTGTGCACTCAGGGATTGCAAGGAGTAGTTCGCTCATATATAACTAGCTTGTAAATAAGGGCCCATCTGTTTTGTTTTTGGTGTTCTTGGCATAGGACACCTAAAGTGAAACAAGCTATATAGGAATATAATACAAAATAATACCTATAAAACAAAGCCATTTTCACCTTTCATTCTGGAAAAATGGATTCAACAAATAATACGTAATATAGCGTCTAAATCCACAAGTTGAGTTCGTCTAAGGTGCTACCTGATAGGTTACATACCCAAGCCTCCCAAGAGCTCGAGACGAAAGCTCCATTGCTTTTCTTCAAGCTGGGAAATAATATGTGGTACGCTGTGGCTCCCTGTCGACAATAGAAACATCCACATAGACATATTATCAGTAATCAGACTCATCAAAAGCTGTGATGATGAAATGCAGTATTTGGTTACACTGCAGCTCTGTTGAGTGCTCGGCCCTTTCCTCTCCGTTGTCTGCTGAACAATGGCTTCTAGCCCAATGGCGGTTGTGTATTGATTATTATCTAGGCTTTTTATTTGTATATTTTTTTTAACTAGGCAAGTCACTTAAGAACAAATTCTCATTTACAATGACGCCCTAGGAACAGTGGGTTAGGGGCAGAACGACCAATTTTTGCCTAGTCAGCTCGGGGATTTGATCTAACAACCTTTCGGTTACTGGCCCAGTGCTCTAACCACTGGGCTACCTGCCGCACCTACATGCCGCTTACATGGTAGCTGGTGTGTAACTAGAGATTAGCACAGGAGCTCTTGCTGTAGATGAAAGACTTGACGTTCTAAAAGGCTGTGTAGAAGTCTGAGGAGAAGGATTTATTTTGCCTTCCTCATTTGATATGGCTCTGATAACCATGTGGTAAAACCACATTATGTTTTTTAAGGGTTAGATTAGTGACCGTAGCCATTTTTATGTTTCATCAATTTCATTTCGCTTCAGTCACACTGAACTCTTACCATGTACGTGCAAGTTAATGTATAGACTAGAGTTAGCCCTGTATATAATGCAGAGTGGCCGTGGAATCCACTTTTCTGCATCCTCCTTCCCGCCAGCTAAAGGTCCCGAAGCTTCTGCACATGTGCAGGATTCTCTACTTTGCCCACAGTCTCTGCTCTACTCGTAGACAACAGGCCACTCTGGCGAACGGTGCTCGATTAATAAAGTTAGATCAAAGCTGAATCCATGTCTGCAGGATCACACAATGATGGTATTCTACATAACAGAACGCGCCACTAAGGTAAAACGTGTGATTTGATTGAAACCAAACACGTGTAGGCTACAGTTTAATACCATCTGCTCTAAAATGCGCTCACGGTACATCATTCAAAACAACACTGTAGGCTACCTGGAAACAACACTGTAGGCTACCTGGAAACAACACTGTAGGCTACCTGGAAACAACACTGTAGGCTACCTCGGGAACAACACTGTAGGCTACCTGGAAACAACACTGTAGGCTACCTCGAAACAACACTAGGTTACCTGGAAACAACACTGTAGGCTACCTGGAAATAACACTGTAGGCTACCTGGAAACAACACTGTAGGCTACCTGGAAACAACACTGTAGGCTTCCTGGAAACAACACTGTAGGCTACCTGGAAACAACACTGTAGGCTTCCTGGAAACAACACTGTAGGCTTCCTGGAAACAACACTGTAGGCTACCTGGAAACAACACTGTAGGCTACCTCGGGAACAACACTGTAGGCTACCTGGAAACAACACTGTAGGCTTCCTGGAAACAACACTGTAGGCTTCCTGGAAACAACACTGTAGGCTACCTGGAAACAACACTGTAGGCTACCTGGAAACAACACTGTAGGCTACCTGGAAACAACACTGTAGGCTACCTCGGAACAACACTGTAGGCTACCTCGGAACAACACTGTAGGCTACCTCGGAACAACACTGTAGGCTACCTCGGAACAACACTGTAGGCTACCTCGGAACAACACTGTAGGCTACCTCGGAACAACACTGTAGGCTACCTCGGAACAACACTGCAGGCTACCTCGGAACAACACTGCAGGCTACCTCGGAACAACACTGCAGGCTACCTCGGAACAACACTGCAGGCTACCTCGGAACAACACTGCAGGCTACCTCGGAACAACACTGCAGGCTACCTCGGAACAACACTGCAGGCTACCTCGGAACAACACTGCAGGCTACCTCGGAACAACACTGCAGGCTACCTCGGAACAACACTGCAGGCTACCTCGGAACAACACTGCAGGCTACCTCGGAACAACACTGCAGGCTACCTCGGAACAACACTGCAGGCTACCTCGGAACAACACACTAGGCTACCTCGGAACAACACTGTAGGCTACCTCGGGAACAACACTGTAGGCTACCTCGGGAACAACACTGTAGGCTACCTCGGGAACAACACTGTAGGCTACCTTGGGAACAACACTGTAGGCTACTTCGGGAACAACACTGTAGGCTACTTCGGGGACAAAACTGTAGGCTACCTCGGAACAACACTGTAGGCTACCTCGGAACAACACTGAGATCTAGAAGATCTTACGGTGCCTTCGGGACGTATTCAGACCCTTTGACTTTTTCCACATTTTGTTGGCTACAGCCTTTTTCTAAAATTTATTAATTATTTTTTTCCCCCTTCATCAATCTACACACAATATCCCATAATGACAAATCAAAAACATGTTTTTAAAATAAAAAAACTTAAATCTCACATTCAGACCTTTTACTTAGTACTTTGTTGATGCAACTTTTGCAGCGATTACAGCCTTGAGCCTTCTTGGGTATGAGGCTACAAGCTTGGCACACCTGTATATGGGGAGTTTTTCCCTTTTTTCTCTGCAGATCCTCTCAAGCACTGTCAGGTTGGATGGGGAGCGTTGCTGCACAGCTATTTTCAGGTGTCTCAAGAGATGTTCGATCAGGTTCAAGTTCGGGCTCTGGCTGGGCCAATCAAGGACATTCAGAGACTTGTCCCGAAGCCACTCCTGTGTTGTCTTGATTGTGTGCTTAGGGTCGTTGTCCTGTTGGAAAGGAAACCTTTGTCCCAGTCTGAGGTCCTGAGCGCTCTGGAGACTATTTTCATCAAGGATCTCTCCTGTACTTTGCGCTGTTCATCTTTGCCTCAATCCTGACTAGTCTCCCAGTCCCTGCCGCTGAAAAACATACCCACAGCATGATGCTCCCACCACCATGCTTCACTGTAGGGATGGTGCTAGGTTTCCTCCAGACGTGAAGCTTGGCATTCAGGCCAAATAGTTCAATCTTGGTTTCATCAGACCAGAGAATCTTGTTTCTCATGGTCTGAGAGTCTTTAGGTGCCTTTTGGCAAACTCCAAGCAGGCCGTCAGGTGCCTTTTAACTGAGGAGTGGCTTCTGTCTGTCCACTCTATCATAAAGGCCTGATTGGTGGAGTGCTTCAGAGATGGCTGTCCTGGAAGGTTCTATACACATATAGGAACTCTAGAGCTCTGTCAGAGTGACCATCAGGTTCTTGGTCACCTCCCTGACCAAGTCCCTTCTCCACCGATTGCTCAATTTGGCCGGGCGGCCAGCTCTAGGAAGAATCTTGGTGGTTCCAAACTTCATTCGTTTAAGATGATAGAGGCCACTGTGTTCTTGGGGACCTTTAATGCTTCAGAAATGTTTTTGTATCCTTCCCCAGATCTGTGCCTCTACACAATCCTATATCGGAGCTCTACGGACAATTCCTTCTACCTCATGGCTTGGTTTTTGCTCTGGCATGCACTGTCAACTGTGACACCTTAAATAGACAGGTGTGTGCCTTTCCAAATCATGTCCAAACAATTAAATTTACCACAGGTGAACTCCAATCAAGTTGTAGCTTGGAATTTCGAGTCTCATAGCAAAGGGTCTGAATACTTATGTATACTTTCGCTTTATCATTTTTGCGTGTAGATTTCTGAGAAATATATATATAATCCATTTTAGAATAAGGCTGTAACGTAACAAAATGTGCTGGGAAAAGTCAAGGGGTCTGAATCCTTTCCGAAGGCACTGTAAATGCATATCCCCATGAAACTGATTGAGATCAAAGGGTTGGTATGCAGATGCTTCATGGACTTTCCACCCGTAAAGCTTAGATTTAACGATTGACAGTGAGAAATGTGAATGGAGGGTGACCACAACATTATTTGCGTAAAGGTAGAGAAATATGCGCAGTACGTGATTCAGATCTTCAGTTCTGGGGAAAAGGGACGGAGGGGGCTGTTACCTACGGATCCGCAGACTCAACCATTCTAATTTCCTGTCCTAACCACAATGTACTTGACCTTAGACTGTTAGGCCTAATCATGGGTCAGATCATATGCCTATTTTTTCTTATGTTGCATATCTTTGTCACACAAACCACAATTTACCTGACCTTTTAACCTTTGTTTAGGACCTTAGCCACACGGCTGCTATCTCAAGAGTCGTGTCCTCCATCTCTCTTCTACACCGCATGAATGGCTCCTCAGAGGTCTGTGTGTGTGCTGGGAGAGGAAGTCATGGTGACAGCCCGGTCGTTCCTCTCTCCCCCGCCTGTCACTGTAAAGACCCACTGTTTGGCCTATTGTACACTATTGTACATGCAGCTGGACTAAAACAACAGCTCGCCTACCAGTGAAACAGCACCACAAGAGCCTGTATGAATGACAAGACTGTTTCAAGGCTTATCCTTAGGCGGAGCATACTGTCTTATTTTACAAGAGTTTTGTTGCGTAGAATGATTTTTTTTTTTTTTTTTTTGAGTTTTATGTTCGATATGCTTGTAATAAGGCTAAACTAAGATTTGTTTTTGTTTTTGTAAAACATCACAGCACAGTTGAAAGATACAGTGCCTTGCGAAAGTATTCGGCCCCCTTGAACTTTGCGACCTTTTGCCACATTTCAGGCTTCAAACATAAAGATATAAAACTGTATTTTTTTGTGAAGAATCAACAACAAGTGGGACACAATCATGAAGTGGAACGACATTTATTGGATATTTCAAACTTCTTTAACAAATCAAAAACTGAAAAATTTGGCGTGCAAAATTATTCAGCCCCTTTACTTTCAGTGCAGCAAACTCTCTCCAGAAGTTCAGTGAGGATCTCTGAATGATCCAATGTTGACCTAAATGACTAATGATGATAAATACAATCCACCTGTGTGTAATCAAGTCTCCGTATAAATGCACCTGCTCTGTGATAGTCTCAGAGGTCCGTTAAAAGTGCAGAGAGCATCATGAAGAACAAGGAACACACCAGGCAGGTCCGAGATACTGTTGTGAAGAAGTTTAAAGCAGGATTTGGATACAAAAAGATTTCCCAAGCTTTAAACATCCCAAGGAGCACTGTGCAAGCGATAATATTGAAATGGAAGGAGTATCAGACCACTGCAAATCTACCAAGACCTGGCCGTCCCTCTAAACTTTCAGCTCATACAAGGAGAAGACTGATCAGAGATGCAGCCAAGAGGCCCATGATCACTCTGGATGAACTGCAGAGATCTACAGCTGAGGTGGGAGACTCTGTCCATAGGACAACAATCAGTCGTATATTGCACAAATCTGGCCTTTATGGAAGAGTGGCAAGAAGAAAGCCATTTCTTAAAGATATCCATAAAAGTGTTGTTTAAAGTTTGCCACAAGCCACCTGGGAGACAAACCAAACATGTGGAAGAAGGTGCTCTGGTCAGATGAAACCAAAATTGAACTTTTTGGCAACAATGCAAAACGTTATGTTTGGCGTAAAAGCAACACAGCTCATCACCCTGAACACACCGTCCCCACTGTCAAACATGGTGGTGGCAGCATCATGGTTTGGGCCTGCTTTTCTTCAGCAGGGACAGGGAAGATGGTTAAAATTGATGGGAAGATGGATGGAGCCAAATACAGGACCATTCTGGAAGAAAACCTGATGGAGTCTGCAAAAGACCTGAGACTGGGACGGAGTTTTGTCTTCCAACAAGACAATGATCCAAAACATAAAGCAAAATCTACAATGTAATGGTTCAAAAATAAACATATCCAGGTGTTAGAATGGCCAAGTCAAAGTCCATACCTGAATCCAATCGAGAATCTGTGGAAAGAACTGAAAACTGCTGTTCACAAATGCTCTCCATCCAACCTCACTGAGCTGGAGCTGTTTTGCAAGGAGGAATGGGAAAAATGTTCAGTCTCTCGATGTGCAAAACTGATAGACATACCCCAAGCGACTTACAGCTGTAATCACAGCAAAAGGTGGTGCTACAAAGTATTAATTTAAGGGGGCTGTTTTTGATTTGTTAAAAACGTTTAAAATATCCAATAAATGTCGTTCCACTTCATGATTGTGTCCCACTTGTTGTTGATTCTTCACAAAAAAATACAGTTTTATATCTTTATGTTTGAAGCCTGAAATGTGGCAAAAGGTCGCAAAGTTCAAGGGGGCCCGAATACTTTCGCAAGGCACTGTATATGGCACATGGAAATCAACTGGATGGTGTTGAGAGATAGATGGGAGGGGTTGAGTGGAGCTGAAGGATGGGACTTAAAAACAAACAAAAATATAATATTTTAAAATATACTCTGTCTGTAAAATGTATATAGTATGTATAAGCTGGAAGTAGAAGCCTAAGAGTTGTTGTCCATTAGTTTAATCCAATTGGGGTGGGAACATAATAAAGGATTTCTGTTGTTGTTAGATACATACATACAGTTGAACTCTGACGTTTACATACACTTAGGTTGGAATCATTAAAACTAGTTTTTCAAGAAGTCTACAAATGTCTTGTTAACAAACTATAGTTTTGGCAAGTCGGTTAGGACATCTACTTTGTGCATCACTTATAATTCACTGTATCACAATTCCAGTGGGTCAGACGTTTACATACACTAAGTTGACTGTGCCTTTTAAATAGCTTGGAAAATTCCTGAAAAAGATGTCATGGCTTTATAAGCTTCTGATAGACCAATTGACATCATTTGAGTCAATTGGAGGTGTACCTGTGTATGTATTTCAAGGCCTACCTTCAAACTCAGTGCCTCTTTACTTGACATCATGGGAAAATCAAAGAAATCAGTAAAGACATCAGATTTTTTTTTTTTGTAGACCTCCACAAGTCTGGTTCATCCTTGGGAGCAATTTCCAAACACCTGAAGGTACCACGTTCATCTGTACAAACAATAGTACGCAAGTATAAACACCATGGGACCATGCAGCCGTCATACCGCTCAGGAAGGAGATGCGTTCTGTCTCCTAGAGATGAATGTACTTTGGTGCGAAAAGTGCAAATCCATCCCAGAACAACAGCAAAGGACCTTGTAAAGATGCTGGAGGAAACCGGTACAGAAGTATCTATATCCACAGTAAAACGAGTCCTATATCGACATAACCTGAAAGGCCGCTCAGCAGGGAAGAAGCCACTGCTCCAAAACCGCCATAAAAAAGACAGACTACGGTTTGCTATTTCACATGGGAAAAATATCGTACTTTTTAGAGAAGTGTCCTCTGGTCTGATGAAACAAAAATAGAACCATTTGGCCATAATGACCATTGTTATGTTAGGAGGAAAAAGAGGCAGGCTTGCAAGCCGAAGAACACCATCCCAACCGTGAAGCACGGGGGTGGCAGCATCATGTTTTGGGGGTGAAATAAATAAATAAAAGCTGAAAGAAATAATTCTCTCTATTATTCTGACATTTCACATTCTTCAAATAAAGTGGTGATCCTAGGTATGTATGTATGTATGTATGTATGTATGTATGTATGTATGTATGTATGTATGTATGTATGTATGTATGTATGTATGTATGTATGTATGTATGTATGTATGTATGTATGTATGTATGTATGTATGTATGTATGTATGTATGTATGTATGTATGTATGTATGTATGTATGTATGTATGTATGTATGTATGTATGTATGTATGTATGTATGTATGTATGTATGTATGTATGTATGTATGTATGTATGTATGTATGTATGTATGTATGTATGTATGTATGTATGTATGTATGTATGTATGTATGTATGTATGTATGTATGTATGTATGTATGTATGTATGTATGTATGTATGTATGTATGTATGTATGTATGTATGTATGTATGTATGTATGTATGTATGTATGTATGTATGTATGTATGTATGTATGTATGTATGTATGTATGTATGTATGTATGTATGTATGTATGTATGTATGTATGTATGTATGTATGTATGTATGTATGTATGTATGTATGTATGTATGTATGTATGTATGTATGTATGTATGTATGTATGTATGTATGTATGTATGTATGTATGTATGTATGTATGT
The DNA here is from genome assembly GCF_002021735.2 of Oncorhynchus kisutch. NCBI lineage: Eukaryota > Metazoa > Chordata > Actinopteri > Salmoniformes > Salmonidae > Oncorhynchus > Oncorhynchus kisutch. The sequence continues at coordinate 47,852,258 of NC_034193.2, forward strand.
ATGTATGTATGTATGTATGTATGTATGTATGTATGTATGTATGTATGTATGTATGCATATTTACACACACAAAAATATATATATATATATATATATATATATTTACACTCACAAAAATATATATATATATATATTTACACTCACAAAAATATATATATATATATATATTTACACTCACACACAAAATATATATATATATATATTTACACTCACACACAAAATATATATATATATATATTTACACTCACACACAAAATATATATATATTTACACTCACACACAAAATATATATATATATTTACACTCACACACAAAATATATATATATATTTACACTCACACACAAAAAAAAAAAATTTACACACACACACAAAATATATATATTTACACACACACACAAAAAAAAATATATATATATTTATACACAAAAAATATGGGGGATTGGAAATGATGCAGACAATTGATGGAAGCCACAATCTATCTGCAATATTAAAGATGATCTACCCCCTCTTCTTAGAAAGGTCACATGGGTCATTGTTGCTATAATGATGTTTGACTCTAAACCTCAATAGGTGAACAGGTCAACTTCTCTCTAAATACTAGCCAGAAGGAGAATAGAGAGTACCTAAAATTTCTCATTGACTGTGTTACATTGAGGAAGTGTGTTTTGTCTCCCTCTTCTTGGCACCTCTCAGCAAATATGTCTTACATTGTTTCACTGTCAGTAGCATTTCCCTATTCTACTCAGCCCTGACTAACTTAATTTTTACTGTATTGAGCACAGTAGGGCCGTGGATCACTTTAGCTTGTTACTTTGTTTTTATTAGCCTAATTGTTTCTCTTTTGTATCCGTAGTGTTAGCAGCATGCTAGGCTAGGTTATATCCCTGATACAGTCCAAAGTCTATTGACGTATCAGGACTATGCTAGTCTAATGATGCTACCTCCCTACACTGAATGGCTAAGTGTCTCTCTCCTCCAAATACCTATCCTCATCGCTGCTCCAGCTGAAGATAGCCCCCTCCCACCTGAGGTGTGCATGGAAACTCCTAATCCTATTTGGGGAAAGGGCTAAGTTCTGGCTAGCTCCACTAGGCTAGGCTGCATGTGTATACTCTGAGAAAGCCTTCAGAGCAAAGCAACAGAATGGCCTCTCTGGCCAATCCTCTTACCTCAGCGGCGCAAAGCAGCCATATTGAGAGCTTCTTGAAACCATTTATGGCTCAGCAGGTTTCATTCACTGAACCTGGGCAGGAGGAGGTTCACTGTTCAACTCACCTTCAGATTGTTTTACACAGCAGGGCCTGTATACACAAAACGTCTCAGGAGTTCTGATCTAGCATCAGGTCCTCTCTAATGTCCATATAATCATATTCATCCATTGATCTAAAAGGGAAAACTGATCCTAGATTAGAACTCCTACTTTTAAACACTCTAAGAATACGGCCACAGACCGGGGAGTTTGGTCTTTAAAAGAAGGAGACTTTTAAAGTGTTGTTTGGGTATGAAGCAGGTGACAGGGGGAGTGGCTTTTAGGTATGGAGGGGAGAGGGTTTGCTGGTCCATAGTGGAACAACTTAGGCCTAAGTTATGGATAGGTAGAGTTAAATGTGTTGCGTCTTGATATCATTGAACTTGAGACCCTTTATAAGACCCTTTTGCATTGAATTGTAAGGCTACTGGGTCCAGACAGGACTCCACTGACAAAGACCACGTGTTGTAAATGTATGGTGCGTTTACCTGTTACTGTGGTATTTAAGCTGTTATGGTATGTTTACCTCATTAGATTAATGCTGTTAGTTTTCTTTAATAGACTGTACTGCACCTACCGTAACCATTCTTCTCTTATTTTGCAGATCCTGATAGAGTTCTGTGCAGGTGGAGCGGTGGATGCCGTCATGCTGGGTGAGTCAGTCTTCCTACTTCTAAAGAATGTGATAGAGGAGAGGAGCGATAAATCGCTGGTAACAATGGTAATGTATTTAACAATATTATGTGACTGAAACGTAATGGATATAACAGTATAGTAACAGTTAACTGATATTGAACTACCAGTGATTAGCACCAACACGATGTAGACCACCCTCATACTACATTGATGAGGTATCAGTATTAACATTCTTCATTCATTCAGTCGTGTGTGTGTGACTGAGTGTGTGTAACTGCGCGTGTGTGTGTGTAACTGTGTGTGTGTGACTGCGCGTGTGTGTGTGTGTGTGTGTCTGCGCGTGTGTGTGTGTGTGTGACTGCGTGTGTGTGTGTGTGTGTGTGTGTATGACTGCGTGCGTGAAACCCAGTGTGTGTAAGGAGGAATGCTAAGTATGTGTTTATGTGGCCCCGGTCCCTCAGAGCTAGAGAGGCCCCTGACGGAGCCCCAGATCCGGGTGGTGTGTAAGCAGACCCTTCAGGCCCTCCTCTACCTCCATGACAACAAGGTGATCCACAGAGACCTGAAGGCTGGGAACATCCTGCTATCCCTGAACGGAGACGTCAAACTGGGTAAGAGACTGGGGAAGAGGGGCTGGGAGTTACCTAACCCTGTGTGTTTCACAAACCTCTCCCTGGGGACCCGCAGCCGTTCCATGTATTAGAACTATTCCACAGCTAACACACCTGATTCAACTTGTCAACAATCAAACCCTTGGATAGGCGTTTCAGGTGATGTAGTTCAGGGCTACAACAAAAATGTGAAACGTGCATGGGTCCACGAGTAGAGGTTTGAAAACCACTGCCCTAACCAACTATGCGTGCTTAACATGTACATTTTGTCATTTAGTAGAAGACACTATTACAGTCAATGCACACCACTAAGGTAGAATGCATTACCATACACTCTTTGAAAAAAGGTTATTCGGCTGTCGCTCCACCATTTCCTGGTTGCTAAAATTATAATAGTTTGCCTAATTTCAGTTTGTGACTAAACAAGCAATGTGTAGAGAATCATTGTACCATCTAAACTACTTTGAAATATATTTTCAATAATCCAAAATATTGCACAGTGCCTTGACAAAGTATTTGCCTCCTTTGTAATTTTCTCAATTTTTGCATATTTTTTTATGCTGAACATTATCAGATCTTCAACCAAAACCTAATATTAGATAAAGGGAACCTGAGTTTACAAATAACCAATAAAATGTATAGTTATTTTATTGATTTAATTAACAAAGTTATGCATCAAACAATTCCCCTGTGTGAAAAAGTAGTTTCCCCCTTACACTCAATAACTGGTTGTGCCACCTTTAGCTGCAATGACTGCAACCATATTTTCAGCATTTGAAGCTGGTGTACAGAACCAAAAGTAAAAGACACAAAAACTAAACATAAGAACGGGAATCATAGAAATAGCACACACAGAACAGATCTACCGCTTCTTAGACTTGCTTTCAATGAGAACGACAGATTTATAACTCACATTTCTACGTGAATTTGGTTGGTTCACCAAAAAGTTACATATTGCCGCTTTTAGTAGGGCCAGGGGGAGTTTTTGGATACACCAAAGAAGTGCATTCTTGGATGTTCGAGAGTGCATCTGTTGGTGCGTTTAGTCAAAACTAAATGCATGTAATCACCGCTATGAAACACCAAATATGTTTAGCGCAGATGTGGAAGAAAAAATAGAAGAATAAGGTGGTCTTTGTTTGTTAGGTTTATCATAACATTTATAACACAATATACAGACAGAAATGTTCCATCACGTAATAATGTTGCTGTCATCTACGAATCAGTTATGTCACTCAGTTATGGCAATGCTAACTGCCTACAAATCGATTGCGTGTTAGGAAAGCCTGCATGTCATCATTGTTCTGTCATATTGGTACACAGTGAGGGGTTTGCTCCACACAGTAAGCTCCCGACTCATCATGCAGTAGGTTGTGTATTAGGATGAGTCTTAACTTTGTGCCTGTAACAGGCTTGATGTGATAATGCAGTACAAAGTAGGGGTTGTGTCAGTACAGTGACATAACAAAGGTGGCTGTGAAAGTGCCTGTTTGCATGTCAGTGACAGGCAGTGAGAGACTTTGTGGGAAAGATGAATCACAAACACACACACACACACACACCCACTCTGCTATAAACAACACATGATGTCATCGTTCACATGCACACGTTACGTAAAAATAAATGTTCTGTTGCATGTTTTTCTGGATTTGGCTGAAGGCCTATATGTATTTCAGAAACCATTGTCTAACTTGTATAGATTGGCTTAGGCCAGGGGTCTTCAACATTTTCTTGGCTAGGGACCCCCTCCCAGGAAAGCCAGCGACCCTGGGACCACTATTGTACGTTAGCAAAAAAAAATGTCACGTCTTATCATCAGGTGAATGATACTGGCAAGGAGAAGTAAATAACATGTTTAAATAAATAGATTTGGTAGAGTTCTTTTCTGTTAGGGAACGCCTAGTCTGTGAACTGAGGGTGTGCAATAACTCAATTTGCTCTTGCCCTCCTAAACAATGCAATTTTTTCTAAAGGGTCAAGTCTACAAAACTTAGTTCACTCTGTTCATAACAGACATTGTAGTTTTTGGAAGAGAACTGTATTGTTTAATCAAGGAGTACATTTGTTGAATGTCGGCTCCTCCCACTTCCCTCCACTGGACTGCCTCTCATCATTATATGTGCCATTGGAACACAGGAGTGATGGTTGCTGATAATGTGCCTCTGTACGCCTATGTAGATATTCCATCAAAAATCTGCCGTTTTCAACTAAAATAGTCATTTACAACATGAACGATTTCTACACTGTATTTCTGATCAATTTTATGTTATTATAATGGAGAAAAAATGTGCTTTTCTTTCAAAAACAAGGACATTTCTAAGTGACCCCAAACTTTTGAACAGTAGTGTATGCCATTTAAAAAATATATTCTGTTGATGTTCGTGATATTAATAAAAACATTTAAGTAAAACAAAAAAATCTAAATCACTTCAATATATATACTGTGTATATATTTGCGGACCCTCTGCAGTACCTCTAAGGGGCCGTGGACCCCAGGGTGAATACCCCTGGCTTAGGTTAATTCTTATGAACAACACGTTGTACCCTAGTTGCTAACAGCAGCACTGTTTCCCATCTGTGTTTCAGCTGACTTTGGTGTGTCGGCCAAAAATACCAAAACACTACAGAGGAGAGACTCTTTCATCGGGACGCCATACTGGTGAGTCAAACATGAGAACCTGTCATGCTGTTGTAATTCATCAAACTACTATTTCTCCCCATTCTTCTGAATTGACCAGTCAACTTGATATACTTTTTAATGTATCCTCCCCCAAAAAATATTTACTTGCGTTTCAATTTATAGAAACCTTAATGTATAGCCTACAAAATCCCAATATTACTGTACAGAAATGATACAATTACACATTTCCACACTATTCGTTTCATTGCCATTTACATTTCACCTAATATATTTTGTCCCTTTTTCATTGGTCATTCATATTTCACTGAAACATTTCATATCCTCTGATTGGTTCTTTTTTATCTGTCCTTCCCAGGATGGCCCCGGAGGTGGTGATGTGTGAGACGTTTAAGGACCGTCCGTACGACTACAAGGCTGACATCTGGTCCCTGGGGGTGACTCTGATCGAGATGGCCCAGATTGAGCCTCCCAACCACGAGATGAACCCAATGAGAGTCCTGCTGAAAATAGCCAAGGCCGATCCTCCTACCCTGATGCAGCCGTCGCGCTGGTAAGTCTGGCGTGTCAGTCAGTGATGTGGCAGCCTGGCAGACAAGTTATTTCTGTCTAGGTTTGGCCTCAGTTAAATGGGAAGGATGGGAAGGAAGAAATGCCCTTTTGATACGCTGTCACAATGTTCCTTTTCTTGCACTTTCTTGCCTAGAGAGATTGTATCACTAATTCACTCCTCTCTGCACCTGCCATATCTGTTGAGATGGTTCTACCTACTCTAATTTACCTCAATGCCTTTGAGAGGAATACATGACACTGTTTAATTGTAACCCATTTTCAATGTTGTAGCTATTTTAAGCGATCTCCATTCACTCTCTTCAGGTCTCCCGAGTTCAGTGATTTCCTAAGAAAGTGTCTCGATAAGAATGTGGACAACAGATGGAATGTGGCACAACTTCTACAGGTAATGGTGACACACCTGGTCCCCCCTTTTGCCCGCACTTTCCCCTTTGTTCCCTCACCCCACCTCCTCTTCTCCTCAGCCCACCACTTCTTCTCCTCAGCCCACCACTTCTTCTCCTCAGCCCACCACTTCTTCTCCTCAGCCCACCTCCTCTTCTCCTCAGCCCACCTTCCCTTCTCCTCAGCCCACCACTTCTTCTCCTCAGCCCACCTCCTCTTCTCCTCAGCCCACCTCCTCTTCTCCTCACCCCACCTCCTCTTCTCCTCAGCCCACCTTCCCTTCTCCTCACCCTACCTCCTCTTCTCCTCACCCTACCTCCTCTTCTCCTCAGCCCACCTCCTCCCGTCCGCCCCCCGCCCCCTAGCACAGCACCCCTCTTCAATCCATCCCACGGCCACCTGTCAAATTAAATACATGGCCATATTGGCACTGATCATGATCCGATAGCTGCTCAGCCGGTGCATCTAAGGTACATCTGTGTCAGCCAGGTACCTGGTGTGCTAGCTAGCGCTCTAACGACACTTACTTATCCCCTCTGCGCCTCCGTCAGCACAACAGGCTTTTCTTTCCTAAAGCGTTTAAAGAGCGAAGCTAGACAGAATGACGTCCAGACAGACAGGAAGAAGATATGGTGTACGGAGGACATAAACGCACGTGAGCTCAGTGTGGGATAGTACAACAGGAGTATCGTTGGTATCTTTTACCAAAAGCCTAAAAAAGGGCGTGAAAATGCAGAACAGTAGTCTACCACAGTCGAACGTGTTGATAGCGAAGAAGCTGCAAATTCTTAGGCCGGCGGTTGATTATGTTCAGCGGGTGTCCTGGCAAAAGAAGGGCAAGGTAAGACTTGGGTTTTGTTGTTTGGAAAAGGGATGCATTATGACTGCAGTACCCGTACAGTAGGGAAGACAGTGTGCTTTGTCTATTAATCAGGTTGTTATGAAGATTGTACTTCACATTTTTTGACTAAATATACACTGAGCGTACAAAACATTAGGAACACCTTCCTAATATTGAGTTGCACCCCATTTTGCCCTCAGAACAGACTCAACTCAGAGGCATGGACTACAAGGTTTAGGAAGCGTTCCACAGGGACGCTGGCCCATGTTGACTCTAATGCTTCCCACAGTTATGTCAAGTTGTCTGGATGGCCTTTGAGTGGTAGACCATTCTTTATTCACTGTTGAGTCTGGAAAAACCCAGCAGCGTTGCAGTTCTTGACACACTCAAACTGGTGTGCCTGGCACCTACTACCACACCCTGTTCAAAGGCACTTAAATATTTTGTCTTGCCCATTCACCCTCTGAATGGCAGACATACACAATCCATGTCTCAATTGTCTCAAGGCTTCAAAACCGTTCTTTAACCTGTCTCCTCCCCTTCATCTACACTGATTGAAGTGGATTTAACAGGTGACATCAATAAGGATCATAGCTTCCAGCTGGATTCACCTGGTCAGTCTATGTCAGGTTTTGTAGGTTTCTCAATTGCACCTCTTTGACTGCAATATTGAAATCGCACAAATATTGATGTTCTCTTTTCAGGTGCAATGTAAGTAGTACACTTCAAGGGGACACAATAGTCTTTTTATATCTAAAAGTGTTCTCAATATTGTGCCTCTTTCTCTTTTTCTTATCGTTGCAGCATCCATTTTTGAGTACTGTGACAGACAGCAGACCGTTGAGGGAGCTGATCGCTGAAGCAAAGGCTGAGGTGTACGAGGAGATTGAGGATCACAAGGAGGAAGAGGAGGAGGAGGATGGCGAGACACAACGGGTATGTCACACCACAGACAGCTCAGTTAGGAAAATAACCAGATGAGAGTGTGAAACGCTATAGATGGACAGTGTGTATTTTTCTGTGGTCTTCATCCTTCATTACAAAGAACAGTCTGTGCTGACGTGACAAGAATAAGGAAAGTGAGTGGCTATTGGTTAGAAGGATATATTTAGAATCTGCTATTATTTGAATATGCTAATCTAGACATGATCTGTTGATTATTTTGAACCTACATTTTGATTTTCATCACGTCTTCTTCAGGGTCACAAACGTGCGCCGTCCGATGCCAGTGTCGCCAGCACGGAGGACGAGAAACTCCCTCAGTCTCCCTCAGCCTCCATCCTGGAGTCTTTACCGGAGACGGCGGAACCGGTTATCCCGACACCACAGATTGTTGAAAAGGTCCCTGAACCAAGCGTCGTCAAACCAGAGGAGAACCTGGTTGTGGACACGGGCTCCGTCGAGGAGCCTGCTGTCCCTGCAGAAGTGGAGAAAATGGATGAGACCTTTGGTGTTCCAATGAATGGAGAGGCAACAGAAGCCAGTGAGAAACCAGTAGAGGTGACGGAAGAGGAGGAGGAGAAGGTTCCAGAAATAGCAGAGGTTTCCCCAACAGAAGCCAGTGAGAAACCAGTAGAGGTGACGGAAGAGGAGGAGGAGAAGGTTCCAGAAATAGCAGAGGTTTCCCCAACAGAAGCCAGTGAGAAACCAGTAGAGGTGACGGAAGAGGAGGAGGAGAAGGTTCCAGAAATAACAGAGGTTTCCCCAACAGAAGCCAGTGAGATAGCTTCTTCAGACCCAGCTGAGAAACCAGCAGAGCCCCAACCAGAAGGAACCGTTTCCAATGCTGAAGTCACCATAGGGGACAAGGAGATGGAGCAACTGGCCATATCCAATCAACATGAAAAGGAAGAGGACACAGCTGAGGTCCAGACGAATGACATCACCGCAGAAGGGTCAGAGGCCAAGGAAGAACCAACAGAAGGCAAGATGGAAGTTGAGGAAGAACCAGCCAACGAGGAGCCTAGCAGGGAAGCAAAGGTTACCGTGACAACCCCAGAGGAGACTAAGGTGGACGACAAACTCACAACTGCATTTTCAGCGGTCTGGAAAAAGGAGGAAGGAGAGAAAGAGAGAGTGGAGTATAAGCCAACTGCGGAGACAGGGACTCCAGTGAAGTCTAAGGATGAGAAGGAGAGGGATTCGGACTCTGGGAGTAGTTCTGCTGCAGATAACGGCAGCATAGACATGAACCTGTCTATCTCCAGCTTCCTGACCAAAACCAAGGAGCCAGGACCCCTCTCCATACAGGTACGCATCACAATAGACTCTCTTTAGAGAATGTCTTTGATCAAATCCATTGGTAGTAGCTAAGTAGTCCAGTAATAACCCTTATGAATACACCATTATAAATGCTTCATACATTATTATCGGTGTTATAAATGCTTATGAATGTTTATATGTTGTTGCTTATGTTTATAATGACCGCTTTATCCCATAAAGTTGTCCAACTACAGTATATTGATGGTATATTTATTGCCACCATTTTTTTTTCAGGACAACAAGCGCCAGAAGAAGACACTGAAGAAGACCCGTAGGTTCGTGGTGGATGGAGTCGAGGTTAGCGTGACGACGTCGAAGATCATCACCGACAATGACACCAAGAACGAGGAGATGAGGTTCCTCAGGTAAAGATTTGTTTGCAGGAATTAGCACGTTGAGCTTTATGCATTGAAATATATGCCAATACTATGCACGGATATAATCCATCTCCAAGCTCAAGCTTAGGCTCTAACTGAACTGAATGAACCAGCGAATGTAGCTATTTTAGTATATTGCGTGTACAAAACATTAGGACCACCTTCTTAATATTGCGATGCACCCCCTTTTGACCTCAGTCCATTTGCATATCAAAGTGCTACTGAGCATCGAGATGTCTTGTTATGTAACGTTTTCATTGGTCTCCCTCCTCCATTGCTTTGGGTTGGTTAATCTCCTTTTGGAGAAAAAGGTGTTCCTCTCTCACAGTTTCCCCCCCCCCTCCTCTCCCAGGCGTCAGGAGCTGAGGGAGCTGCGTCTCCTGCAGAAAGAGGAACAGAGGGCCCAGCAGCAGCTCAGCAATAAACTGCAGCAGCAGAAAGAGCAGATCTGCCGCCGTTTCGAACAGGAGACGACCGTGAGTCACTATCCTTTTTTTGTTGTCGACGCCTCAATGGGAGGTGCTTTGAGACCTATCGACAGGTACCGTGTAGTACTGCAATTGCATGTAGTGCTGTGGTACTATAATTGCCTGTTCGTGACCCTGGCCCCAGTCTTACTGTGTCCAACCTAGCACAGTGACAGAAGGTTGCCGACTGGTGTGGTCACAACCAATCCTGAAGGAGCATGCTAAACCACACATGGCTCTGAAACAGTAAGCTGAATTAACCCAGTAAGACCAGTTAGTCCCTGCCCAGTATTACAGAGGTATGTCCTGTCCACACCACACCACAGCTTCCATGTGCCTTTTGCTCCTGTTACGTCATTACTTATTTCTGGACGAGGTAAATCCTTCTGTATGTCAGTCAAACTGCCACTCACAGTTTAGACGGAGACTGAATCCACTAGCCAGCTAGTAAATCCAAGACAAACGGGATGCCATTGAAATGCCATGGCTTTCTGTAATATGCCAGTCATTCATTGATGACCAGTGTTTGGATACCAGTTCTATTTCTAGTGAAAGGGATGAGCCGACACCGAATCAAAATGACGTCCTCATTCTGCAGAGTAAGAAGCGCCACTACGACCAGGAAGTGGAGAACCTGGAGAGACAGCAGAAGCAGACCATCGAGAGGCTGGAGCAGGAGCACACCAACCGGCTGAGGGACGAGGCCAAGCGCATCAAGGCCGAGCAGGACAAGGAGCTGTCCAAGTTCCAGAACATGCTCAAGAACCGCAAGAAAGAGGTAAGGAAGTAGAGGGCAGTGTGTGTTAGTGTTGCACAGTATACCCAAACATCAGGACTTTTTCTATACTAGAACATGAAAAACGGTTCAGTGCTAGAAGTTTTGGTACTTTCGGTTCTTCTGTCAAATGTGTCTCACGTCGTTTACTGATTGAGAGAGGATCAAGTCTGTCTATCAGCACAGCCAATGTCCACTTATAGCGCGAGAGCACCGTGCCTGCTTCACTTACCCATTGCTGGCTGTAGCCTGTCCTGAGGAACCACTGCTCACACTGGGAGTCTGGGCTGCATCATGTTAGTTCCCCACTCATACTGACTGTAGTCTGTCCTGAAGAACCACTGGGAGTCTGGGCTGCATCATGTTAGCTCCCCACTCATACTGACTGTAGTCTGTCCTGAAGAACCACTGGGAGTCTGGGCTGCATCATGTTAGCTCCCCACTCATACTGACTGTAGTCTGTCCTGAAGAACCACTGCTCACACTGAGAGTCTGGGCTGCATCATGTTAGCTCCCCACTCATACTGACTGTAGTCTGTCCTGAAGAACCACTGCTCACACTGAGAGTCTGGGCTGCATCATGTTAGCTCCCCACTCATACTGACTGTAGTCTGTCCTGAAGAACCACTGCTCACACTGAGAGTCTGGGCTGCATCATGTTAGCTCCCCACTCATACTGACTGTAGTCTGTCCTGAAGAACCACTGCTCACACTGAGAGTCTGGGCTGTATCATGTTAGCTCCCTACTCACGCTGCGCAGAAGTTAACACACTTGAATAATGCAACACAGCACGTAGAAATTGAGCAACTGTTAATTACTGTTCGCAAAACAATGTCCATTACAGGCTAGAACACTTTACAATGTAATAAGTCACTTTTTTAGCTTCCAGCTTTGTAGGCTAACCTTCCTTGCTAGCTTACAGCTGAAGTTAACATCAATTCACCACCCTAGTACTTTGTTTGTGATAATAATTCAAACCATAATGCAACACATGCCGATATCAAAGCTGATTTGTCACCAAAAACCACACGGTCATTGCCAAACACGTTATTCATTCACTTGGTCTCCCTCGCCTCGGGTCTCTCCTGTCACTGTGTTTGAGTGACGTCATTAAGTGTCAAAGACACAGCGCACACGTTTATAAAAGAAGATATTGCTTCTGCCATGCAAATGTTGTGGATCAGTACAATAAAACAAGGCCACGAATGGAAGGGAAATGGATTGTTTGTCATCTGTTACCACGTTAAATCAGCCAAAACAAGCACTCACTCCCAGGGGCTGATTTTAATACAGGTGCTTACAGGGGCTGATTCCTCTGAGCCCAAGCACATAAGGGGCCCAAAAGGCAGAGCCATTTAAAAATATATATATAAGGGGGGTAGGGTTAATTGATTCATTAACACATGCATGGCTATCTGGATCAAGTGCCATTCTGTACATTTGGCAATGCGCCTTTTTTTAGCCGCGGTATCGTTCCTGATATTGAGTATCGTGATGGTATCAAGTACCATGATACTAAACCAGGAATCGTTATCAAAGTCACATTTTTGGTATCATGACAACACTAGTGTGTGTGTGGTATGTGAATGTTGTAACTGATGCTGTAAAGGCCTGGCTGTGTGTGTGCTTGCGGTGTACAGTACATTTGTGGAAAAGAAGCATGTTGATCTGTCATAGATTAGGCTAAGCAGCGATTGGACTCTCATTGGCTGTCTGTGATTTGCAGGATTGTTTTCACTACAATGTCTTGCTGTTACATTTGACCTTTTAGTCATTTAGCAGACTCTCTTATCCAGAACAACTTACAGTCAGTCACCTTAAAAGATAGCTTGGTGAGAATATCATTTTTCCTCAGTGAAGAAGCTATCAACAAAGTCAGTGCTGGTAGGACAAGACGACAAGGAATAGTTGTCTTTTCTACAACAACAACACTTATTGACAGACAAAAATATACTAAGCTACTTTTGCAGAAATTAGTTTTCCCAGGCTATCGATGAGCTCTGTTGAGCTGGATCACTAAGAGTGGTTTTAATATGCATGATGTACTGTTGAACTGGATCACTAAGAGTGGTTTTAATATGCATGATGTACTGTTGAACTGGATCACTAAAGGTAGTTAATATGCATGATGTACTGTTGAACTGGATCACTAGAAGTAGTTAATATGCATGATGTACTGTTGAACTGGATCACTAGAAGTAGTTAATATGCATGATGTACTGTTGAACTGGATCACAAAAAGTAGTTAATATGCATGATGTACTGTTGAACTGGATCACTAAAAGTAGTTAATATGCATGATGTACTGTTGAACTGGATCACTAAAAGGGGTTTTAATATGCATGATGTACTGTTGAACTGGATCACAAAAGGGGGTTTTAATATGCATGATGTACTGTTGAACTGGATCACCAAAAGGGGTTTTAATATGCATGATGTACTGTTGAACTGAATCACTAAAAGTAGTTAATATGCATGATGTACTGTTGAACTGGATCACCAAAAGGGGTTTTAATATGCATGATGTACTGTTGAACTGGATCACTAAAAGTAGTTAATATGCATGATGTACTGTTGAACTGGATCACTAAAAGTGGTTTTAATATGCATGATGTACTGTTGAACTGGATCACTAAAAGGGGTTTTAATATGCATGATGTACTGTTGAACTGGATCACAAAAGGGGGTTTTAATATGCATGATGTACTGTTGAACTGGATCACTAAAAGGGGTTTTAATATGCATGATGTACTGTTGAACTGGATCACAAAAGGGGGTTTTAATATGCATGATGTACTGTTGAACTGGATCACTAAAGGTAGTTAATATGCATGATGTACTGTTGAACTGGATCACTAAAAGTGGTTTTAATATGCATGATGTACTGTTGAACTGGATCACTAAAAGGGGTTTTAATATGCATGATGTACTGTTGAACTGGATCACTAAAAGGGGTTTTAATATGCATGATGTACTGTTGAACTGGATCACTAAAAGGGGTTTTAATATGCATGATGTACTGTTGAACTGGATCACTAAAAGGGGTTTTAATATGCATGATGTACTGTTGAACTGGATCACTAAAAGGGGTTTTAATATGCATGATGTACTGTTGAACTGGATCACTAAAAGGGGTTTTAATATGCATGATGTACTGTTGAACTGGATCACTAAAAGGGGTTTTAATATGCATGATGTACTGTTGAACTGGATCACTAAAGGTAGTTAATATGCATGATGTACTGTTGAACTGGATCACTAGAAGTAGTTAATATGCATGATGTACTGTTGAACTGGATCACTAGAAGTAGTTAATATGCATCATGTACTGTTGAATTGGATCACTAAAGGTAGTTAATATGCATGATGTACTGTTGAATTGGATCACTAAAGGTAGTTAATATGCATGATGTACTGTTGAACTGGATCACTAGAAGTAGTTGATATGCATGCATTGGCGACAGCATGCCACAAGAAATGAGTCTTTATAAACTAGTCTTCCTTTCAATATCTTACGTTTCACAGGGTAGTTAAGTCCAGCTGACAAAGAAGATATATTCTCAATCTTGTTTGGAAGGGGTTTCCTTGTTTAGCATTGACAGTCATGTGAATGTTTTCGATGTTTATCCATGTGCACCCCAGTTCGTCCTCAGTATTAATCCCGTAGTGTGCCATCGTAAGAGGATAGCCCAATCAACACGACAATCCAATGCCTATTTAGAGCAGTTAGCGTTTTACTGACACACCCGCGGTTACAGTAGATCTCTCTCTCATCGGGTTTATATAACCTGTGTCTGAAACGGTCACTTCTCATCACCGGAACCCAGATCTGTAGCCTATGTGCTAAATCCAAATGATTCTGACGGGGCTATAGTCCGTGATGTTGGTTTATGTAGCGCACGCTTACAAATCTGGCGTCAGGCGACATCTCATAGACTTTGGCTAATGAGTTGAAACACAAATCCATATCAAAGCCTTGTTGTTGTGTCTGTGTTGTTTCTGCTGTCACTGTGGTGTGTTTGTTTGTGGGCTGCCTCATGCCATAGTTCAAACAGGAAATGCGACTCACGCCCAGGCACAGGAGAAACGCTATCGTGAAACGGGGGAAAAAGGACATAATCACAACTCCACGTGAAGAGGTAGTTTGTTGTGGGGAAACTGTTGGTGTGGCTTTCCTACTTGGACTGTCCCTTCAATGTCAGTCTACTATTCTTCTGTTGGCTGCTTTCAAGACCACTGTCATTTAGCCCCTTTGGGAATTTTTGGGCTACTCTTCTTTTTTCTTTTTTTTCAAAACTTGTCTTTTGTGTGGTTTGTTTTTGGTTGAAAATAGAGTTTATGTATGTATTATTTTACAGTCCATCATTTTCATTCAAAACGAATCAAGTAGGCTTACAGTATCTTCCAGCACAAGTTACAGTATAGTCCAACACTATTGATGTGTTTTCTAACAATCCACCCACCTGTGAATCACAGTGGAACACATTGCCTGTATATTACGGGGGTGTAACAGTGTGTCGGTGTAATGGTTAACTTAGCCAGCAATGTTTATGGATGAGTGGCTGATGATTAGGAGAGTATTATCTGTTGTGTGGCCCAGGTTACTGTGCTGTATGGAGCCTGAGTGCCAGTCTGCTTGTGCACCATATTGCCAACTCCTTTTCCTTTACGGTCAAACATGATAACGAGTGTTGGCAGTAATGCAACAAACAGACTGGCATTCCGGCTACATGCTATGATTTAGTAGAGTATAGGTCTAATCTGTTGTGATCTACAGGGAGTGGCCCAGGGTATGATTCAATCTTTTCAGTTGTCCTCCTGCACTCTCTTCAATGCCCCCATGCAGGATGTAAGTAGTAAGATTCCCCCCCTTGGTTTGAAATGTGTTCTCTTCCTGCTCTCTCACATGGCAGTAGATTCACTCACTGACTTTGAGACGGCAGGGTTTATATCGGTGTGTGTGTGTGTGTGTGTGTGTGTGTGTGTGTGTGTGTGTGTGTGTGTGTGTGTGTGTGTGTGTGTGTGTGTGTGTGTGTGTGTGTGTGTGTGGAATGCTTTGTGGGCCTTCTCCTTTCCTTAACCTGGACTGATCAACACGCGGAGGGCTGGTATAAAGGGAATGCAGCAGTATTCTATTTTGGGATTTGGCCGACACATTTCTGTAGAGGAGATGTCGTCAACCCTGAACTTAGCATTTCAATCAACCTGGAACTTAGCAATGAAAAAACAACATTCACAGTGCATTGCCCATAAAACAAATCAATTCCGCCAGTCGACGTCCGGTGCTCTACGTTTTCGATGACCCAGCACATCTAGTCCGTCTAGTCTACTTCCTGTCGCCACATTGCTGCCGGCTTCCACAGTGTGGTACATTAACTCAAGCCATACTTATCCCCAGGTAAACTCTTTAAAAATATATATATTTTTATGGAAACCCATAGTCCAGACCCCATACAGTAGGGTTGGTCAGATTATGCGTCTGTCCTGGTGGGGTGGGGGTAAACATCAACAGGCTAGACCTGTCTGCCAGCCTCAGTACTCTGTGACTCTCTCTCGTGCTGTTGGAGTCGACTGGGGGAACTAGAGCAGTTGAGTTGAGGTGAAGACAGACAGGTGTTGTTTGGCATCTTCATCCTGTGGATATTTGTTTGCCGTACTGTTACGGTTGGTTTGAATCTCTCTTCTGTTCATCTCTTAAACTGTACCGACACAGTTCTCTCCTGGTGTTTCTTCATTTACTCAAGTGACATTATAGGCCTGGTTTTAGGTCTGTACTGGCAATCTGAGTAAGTGTAACAACTCATCAACTAACTTAAGAAATGACAGCGTGTTCTGTGACTCCTGGTGCGTTTTGGTTCTGTGAATTTGGTCTCAGTTGGCCTGCTAATGGCCTTTTCATTTGACTAAATCACTCTTTCTCTCTTCTTCTGTCTGGATCACACAGTGTATAGCAGAGGTACTCACCTCTGACCCTAAGAGGTCAGGAGCCTGCTGGTTTTCTGTTCTGCTTGACAATGAATTGCAAACACCTGGTGTCCCAGGTCTAAATAAGTTCTCAATTAGAGGGGAACAATGGAAAAAATGCTGTGGAACTGGCTTGGAGGTCCAGAGTGTAGTTTGAGAGGCATATAGAGATTCTTCACTTATCCAACTGTCTTTCCCTCTTCTTCCTCAGGAGCAGGAGTTCCTGCAGAAACAGCAGCAGGAGCTGGACTGTGCCCTGAAGAAGATCATCCAGCAACACAAACACGAGCTGGCCACCATCGAGAGAGACTGTCTCAACCACAAACAACAGCTCCTCAGAGGTGAAGATGCATCTCTCGGCGCTGACACATAGACTATAGATAGGTACTCAGTCATAGCACCTTCTCAGAGGGGAGAAACCGGCCTTAACCACAAACAGAAGATGTGTGAGATGCAAGTAGCACAGATGCACATTGCAGTAGGATAGATCCAGTACCTTACAAAGGTCAGAGTCACCACATAGAAACACAGTCTACCCTAGCCGCTATCACCAGCGGACTTAAAGGAAATATGGTCAACTTTACTGTATGTGTGTGAGATGGAAACCGCAAACCCACAGTGACACAGTATATAACTGAAAACAGAAGCTCTACAGAGTTCAACCTAAGGCCCCGTCAGGCCTTGACTCTAGTTGAGCCATAAGGCACGGGAGGGGGGGTATATGGCCAATATTAAGCACGACACAACACGGAGTGCCTGGACACAACCCTTAGCCGTGGTATATTGACCATATACCACAAACACTGAGCAGCCTTATTGCTATTATAGACTGGTTACCAATGTAAAAATACATGTTTTGGCATACCCGTGGTATACTGTCTGATTTACCACGGCTTTCAGCCAATCAGCATGCAGGGTTCGAACCACCCAGTTTATAATACCTATTGATGCTGAGAATTTAACATGAACTGAACAGCAGCCCACTAACCCTGCCTGGTCAGATTCCAGTCATCCCATACACATCAGCTTACAGAAAAAGCTCCACAGAAATGTTCACAAGCTGTAGGCCTCGATGACTTGCTGATTTGAATGGTATGAACCATGTTAGAAAGGGAAAGAAAATGAACGTCTGAAGGAAGTGTCTCACAAACACATTCCAAGCTAACCAGTTAGTCAAATCTAGTGACATGTTTTTTGTTGTTGTTGGGTGCCAAGATTCGTCAACCTCAAATACAAAGAAATACAGATGAAAGATGTGATTACAATGGTGGGGTTTTGTATCTGGTAATAATATGCTGAACTTCCGTGTAATGCAGTGTTTCCTTGTACTGAGTTTGTGTGTTTTGCTCCTGGCAGCGAGGGAAGCAGCAATGTGGGAGCTGGAAGAGCGTCACCTACAGGAGAAACACCAGTTGTTTAAACAACAGCTGAAAGACCAGTACTTCATGCAGAGACACCAGCTGCTCAAGAGACACGAGAAGGTACAGTACAGCTTCCAGACAGACAAACAGCCGATTCAGGATCAGATCTCATAAGCCTAGTCCTGAACAGAACCACTAGGAGCAAAATACCTGAACAGTTTGGGGGATAAAGTGAGGCATAATACTGAATGACTAGTTTTGACTCATAACATCTTAGATCAGATTGGAAATATGCCTGGGTATATCTGTTTCTGCATTCAACAATAATGCGTCATTGTTTTGCCAAATGCGGACTGGGTAACGTTGACAAGGCAACTACATGCCTAACACTTTGGCAACCCTTCTAATATCTCATATCTCATTTCTATGGAAGCTAATGATCTGTAACTGCCCCCCTACCCCCCCCCCTCCCTACATCACCCCCCCCCCCCTTCTCTCCCTCCCCTCTCTCCACTTCCTGTCTCTCCACTCCCCCCTCTGTCTCTCCCTCCCTCCCTCCTATCTTCCTCCCTCGCTCTCTTTCTCTCTCTCTTTCTTTCTCTCTCTCACTCTCTCTCTGTGTCTGTCTCTGTCTGTCTGTCTCTCTCTCTTGTCTGTCTCTCTCTCTCGCTCTCTCTCTCTGTCTGTCTGTCTCTCTGTCTGTCTCTGTCTGTCTGTCTGTGTCTGTCTGTCTGTCTGTCTGTCTCTCTCTCTCTGTCTGTCTCTCTCTCTCTGTCTGTCTCTCTCTCTCTGTCTGTCGCTCTCTCTGTGTCTGTCGCTCTCTCTCTGTGTCTGTCTCTCTCTCTGTGTCTGTCTCTCTCTCTGTGTCTGTCTCTCTCTCTGTGTCTGTCTCTGACTCTGTCTCTGTGTCTCTCTGTTTCTCTCTGTGTCTGCCTCTCTGTGTCTGTATGTAGGAGATGGAGCAGATGCAGCGCTACAACCAGCGTCTGATTGAGGAGATGAAGAACAGGCAGACACAGGAGAGAGCCCGCTTACCCAAGATCCAGCGCAGCGAGGCCAAGACACGCATGGCCATGTTCAAGAAGAGCCTCCGAATCACTGGAGGCCCCATCACACCCGAGCAGGAGAGGGAGAAGGTCAAACAGGTGAGCGATAAAGGTCAAAGAACACATAACTGAGAGTGGAAACCCAAGAAAGCTAAGGTAACTGAGCTAAACGACTACCGCCCCGTAGCACTCACATCCGTCATCATGAAGTGCTTTGAGAGACTAGTCAAGGACCATATCACCTCCACCCTACCTGACACCCTAGACCCACTCCAATTTGCTTACCGCCCAAATAGGTCCACAGACGATGCAATCTCAACCACACTGCACACTGCCCTAACCCATCTGGACAAGAGGAATACCTATGTGAGAATGCTGTTCATCGACTACAGCTCGGCATTCAACACCATAGTACCCTCCAAGTTCGTCATCAAGCTCGAGACCCTGGGTCTCGACCCCGCCCTGTGCAACTGGGTACTGGACTTCCTGACGGGCCGCCCCCAGGTGGTGAGGGTAGGCAACAACATCTCCTCCCCGCTGATCCTCAACACTGGGGCCCCACAAGGGTGCGTTCTGAGCCCTTTCCTGTACTCCCTGTTCACCCACGACTGCGTGGCCACGCACGCCTCCAACTCAATCATCAAGTTTGCAGACGACACAACAGTGGTAGGCTTGATTACCAACAACGACGAGACGGCCTACAGGGAGGAGGTGAGGGCCCTCGGAGTGTGGTGTCAGGAAAATAACCTCACACTCAACGTCAACAAAACTAAGGAGATGATTGTGGACTTCAGGAAACAGCAGAGGGAACACCCCCCTATCCACATCGATGGAACAGTAGTGGAGAGGGTAGCAAGTTTTAAGTTCCTCGGCATACACATCACAGACAAACTGAATTGGTCCACTCACACAGACAGCATCGTGAAGAAGGCGCAGCAGCGCCTCTTCAACCTCAGGAGGCTGAAGAAATTTGGCTTGTCACCAAAAGCACTCACACACTTCTACAGATGCACAATCGAGAGCATCCTGGCGGGCTGTATCACCGCCTGGTACAGCAACTGCTCCGCCCTCAACCGTAAGGCTCTCCAGAGGGTAGTGAGGTCTGCACAACGCATCACCGGGGGCAAACTACCTGCCCTCCAGGACACCTACACCACCCGATGTTACAGGAAGGCCATAAAGATCATCAAGGACATCAACCACCCGAGCCACTGCCTGTTCACCCCGCCATCATCCAGAAGGCGAGGTCAGTACAGGTGCATCAAAGCTGGGACCGAGAGACTGAAAAACAGCTTCTATCTCAAGGCCATCAGACTGTTAAACAGCCACCCCTAACATTGAGTGGCTGCTGCCAACACACTGACAATGACACTGACTCAACTCCAGCCACTTTAATAATGGGAATTGATGGGAAATGATGTAAATATATCACTAGCCACTTTAAACAATGCTACCTTATATAATGTTACTTACCCTACATTATTCATCTCATATGCATACGTATATACTGTACTCTATATCATCGACTGCATCCTTATGTAATACATGTATCACTAGCCACTTTAACTATGCCACTTTGTTTACATACTCATCTCATATGTATATACTGTACTCGATATCATCTACTGTATCTTGCCTATGCTGCTATGTACCATCACTCATTCATATATCTTTATGTACATATTCTTTATCCCTTTACACTTGTGTGTATAAGGTAGTAGTTTTGGAATTGTTAGTTAGATTACTTGTTGGTTATTACTGCATTGTCGGAACTAGAAGCACAAGCATTTTGCTACACTCGCATTAACATCTGCTAACCATGTGTATGTGACAAATAAAATTTGATTTGATTTATATATTTAGATGTTATTTTCAAAGTATAATCACATCAAATTTAGTTGGACACATGTACATATTTAGCAGATGTTATTATGGGTGTAGCGAAATGCTCGTGTTCCTAGCTCCAACAGAGCAGTAGTATCTAACAATTCACAACAATACACACACTCTAAAAGTAAAAGAATGGAATTAGGACGAGCAATGTTGGAGTGGCATTGAATAAATACAGTAGCATAGAATACAGTGTATACATATGAGATGAGTGAAACAGTATGTAAACACTATTAAAGTGACTAGTGTTCCATTATTAAAGTGGCCAGTGATTCCATGTCTATGTATATAGGGCAGCAGCCTCTATGATGCCGGGTTGAGTAACCAGGTGGTAGCTGGCTAGTGATGGCTATTTAACAGTCTGATGGCCTTGAGATAGAAGCTGTTTTCCAGTCTCTCGGTCCCAGCTGTGATGCACCTGTACTGACCTTGCCTTCTGAACGATAGTGGGGTGAACAGGCCGTGACTCAGGTGGTTGTGGTCCTTGATTATATTTTTGGCCTCCCTGTGACACCGGGTGCTGTAGGTGTCCTGGAGGGCAGGCAGTGTTCCCCCGGTGGTGCGTTGGGCAGACCACACCACCCTCTGGAGAGCCCTGCGGTTGCGGGCGGTGCAGTTGCCGTACCAGGCGGTGATACAGCCCGACAGGATGCTCTCAATTGTTTATCTGTAAAAGTTTGTCAGGGTCTTAGGGGCCAAGCCAAATTTCTTCAGCCTCCTGTCTGTGTGGGTAGACCATTTTAGATGGTCAGTGATGTGTACGCAGAGGACCTTGAAGCTTTCCACCTTCTCCACTGAGGATTTGTCTGTGGATGGGGGCATGTTCCCTCTGCTGTTTCCTGAAGTCCAGGATCAGCTCCTTCATTTTATTGACATTGAGGGAGAGGTTATTTTCCTGGCACCACTCCACCAGGGCTCTCATCTCCTCCCTGTAGGCTGTCTCGTCGTTGTTGGTAATCAGGCCTACCACTGTTGTCATCTGCAAACTTGATGATTTGAGTTGAAAGCGTGTGTGGCCACGAAGTCATGGGTGAACAGGGAGTACAGGAGGGGGCTGAGCACACCCCTGTGTTTCCTACCTTCACCACCTGGGGGCAGCCCGTCAGGAAGTCCAGGACCCAGTTCACAGGGCGGGGTTCAGACCCAGGGCCCCAAGCTTAATGATGAGCATGGAGGGTACTATGGTGTTGAAGGCTGAGCTATAGTCAATGAACAGCATTCTTACGTAGGTATTCCTCTTGTCCAGATGGGATAGGGCAGTGCGATGGCATCATCTGTGGATCTATTGGGGCGGTAAGAAAACTGAAGTGGGTCTAATGTGTCAGGTAAGGTAGAGGTGACATGATCCTTGACTAGTCTCTCAAAGCACATCATGATGACATAAGTCAGTAATTTAGTTCAGTTATCTTTTCTTTCTTGGGTACAGGGACAATAGTGGACATCTTGAAGCAAGTGGGGACAGCAGACTGGTTTAGGGAGAGATTTAATATGTCCGTAAACACTCCGGCCAGCTGGTCTGCGCATGCTCTGAGGATGCGGCTTGGGATGCTGTCTTATTCGGCAGCCCTGCGATGGTTAACACGCTTAAATGTTTTACTCACATCGGCCACGGAGACCGAGAGCCCACAGTCCTTGGGAGCGGGCCGCGTCAGTGGCTCTGTGTTTTCCTCAAAGCAGGCGAAGAAGGTGTTTAGCTTGTCCGGGAGTAAGACGTCGGTGTCCGTGATGTGGCTGGTTTGCCCTTTGTAATCCGTGATTGCCTGTTTGACCCTGCCACATACGTCCCGTGCATGGGCCGTTGAATTGCAACTCCACTTTGTCTCTGTACTGACGTTTTGCTTGTTTGATTGCCTTACGGAGGGAATAACTACACTGTTTCTATTAGGCCATATTCCCAGTCACCTTGCCATGGTTAAATGCGGTGGTTCGCACTTTCAGTTTTGCACCAATGCTGCCAGCTAATGAGGGATTATACACATTGCTTTCAGTGGAGAAAGAAGTAAAGTCTCAGAGCTTGTTGATCCAAGTCAAAGGGACTTTCCCAGGCACTGAAGGATTTACAGTACATTAGGCAATGCTAGGTCAAGCTTGAGACTCCCAGTGCAAATTAAGCGTGTATCAAGTTCCAACTGTAATTGGGCCTATTTTAATACTCGTGGGAGTTGAATAACTGAGATGTTTCTGTGTGTTTGACAGTTTGCAGCCCAGGAGGAGAAGAGGCAGAAGAATGAGAGGCTCCACCAGCACCAGAAACATGAGAACCAGATGAGAGACCTGCAACTGCAGTGTGACGCCAACATCCGGGAGCTGCAGCAGTTACAGGTACACTCTCAGAAATAAAGGTGTAGATTTGTTCCTAAAGGGGTACAACTTATTGTCACTGGGGTTGTACCCTGTAAGGTCCTCCTTTATACTTTTAGTTATGGGTACATATTTGTACCCAAGTTCATACCTCAGATAGTACCTTTCTCCACAGGTACAAAAGCATGCTTTGTGCTTTTATAGTATATAGTACAATCACAGTGACAAAGCCATTTCTTCCTTGTAAGTGGCAAAAATGGACCTCTACCATTGGCCACTTAAACTTGTACAATATTTCCACTCACGGGTGGCCAAAAATAACTATCTGAAAGGCTCTCCAACGCTGTGCCAAGCCTCCAATACAATTTCCCAATTTGCCTTTTTTGTTGAATTGTAGAGTTACCACCCATGACTGTATTTGTTAGTAACAGAAATATTGTTGTTAAATTCTTTCATTTTCAGTCATGTGGCCTTCACCAAGTGAGTTCCTAAACATAATTACCATTACAATTCAACTCTTTATGACAACACATGACATATCTCACGAGGCCTTATTTTGAGGCCTAGTTTTACCCTAATACAGTGTCATGAAACTCATGTTTTATAGGACACGTCAGGCCTGCTTCCAAAATTACCAGATTTTTGGAAAATTCTGTTTGAAGCATTTCGTCCTTATTCCCTCCTGTTTCCAGGAATCTTCAGACTGTGGTTTCTAGGAAACCTGGGAAATTCACCTGAATTTTGCGAGTCTACCTGCAAGTCATTTTATGCTGGTTTGCAAAGTGATTTGTAATTCCTATTGGAATCCACACATCCAACTGTTGGAATTGTACTCACCTGCAACCTGCATTCATAATGACTGCCAGAGTTAGGAACATTTTGAGTAATTACCACATTTCAGTAATGGGAGAAAAAAAATCTAACTAACTGATTGGATTAGTTTAGAAACATTTATGTTACTTATCTTTGTGTGGCATAAGATTAATCAATCAATGTACATGCAAAAACACAGATATTAAAAACTATTCTTGAAAAAATCTACCTGCAGTTGAGCATGTTGGGAAATATGAAGATAATAATTATGGTACAAATGTGGCTTTTTGGGATACCACCCCAGTGACAAAGCCGTTAGTATTGTATGGGTGTTGAGGGTAAACAAAATAAATTTGTAACCTGGGAAAATAGCCTTCACATTTTACCCCTTTTTTGAGTGTGATGATTGATTGTACCTTTTTGTAACAAAAATGTAGCATTATACTCTGTCTGCACATGTACCCTAAATGGTACGAAACAGTACCATGTGAGATCATTATGTTTACCTCTGAAGCCACATTATGCGTATTTTGATATTTTTGTACTCCAGGGAACAATACCGTACCCTTATTTCTAAGAGTGTATGGTATAAAATATATAGCACGCACACGCACACATGCATATCAGGGAATCTGCAATTGCGCAAGGTGCAATAGAAAACGCACACCAACACACTTTGATTCATCTGTGATTCAGTATACCGTGTAACACCCAAATGTGTGTATTGTGTGTTTCAGAACGAGAAGTGCCACATCCTGATAGAGCACGAGACCCAGAAGCTGAAGGAGCTGGATGAGGAGCACAGCCAGGAGCTGAAGGAGTGGAGGGAGAAACTACGACCCAGGAAGAAGGTAACCATCACACCAGTTAACCCTTCACAGGAAATGATTTCTCTTTCTATTGAATATTTGGCACACATTTTGTTTCGGAGATGGAGATACTTGTCGTTGAAACACATGGTGGCAGGTAGGGTGGGAGGGAGCCTAACGGTTCGAGTGTTGGGCCAGTAACCGCAATCCGCTAGTTTGAATCCCAGAGCTGACAAGGTGAAACATTTTCCATGTGTCCTTGAGCAAGACACTTAACCCTAAATGCTCCGCTGACAATGCCTGACCCTGACTGTGACCCCACTCTCTGAGGGTGTCTCAGGGGGATATGTAAAATAAATAAAATAAAACACGTGTATGATTATTCTGTCATCTCTTGCTTGTGATCCGCTCGCCGACCATTTGTCTGTTGTTCTTAGGCTCTGGAGGAAGAGTTTGCCAGGAAGCTTCAGGAGCAGGAGATCTTCTTTAAGATGAGTGGAGAGTCAGAGTGCCTTAACCCCTCAGCCCAGAGCCGCATCTCCAAGTTCTACCCCATTCCCAGTGTCCACTCCACTGGCTTCTAGGGGTTAACCCATTCATGTCACTCCGAATGGACATGAACATATATCCACACCCACATATTGAAGGCATACACAATGAATATACACACACACACACACACACACACACACACACACACACACACACACACACACACACACACACACACACACACACACACACACACACACACATACAAATAGACTGGCGCGCACACACACACACACACACACACACAGACTAATAAGACTGAGCCTCTGCTGCCTTGTCCCGTCTCCACTGATGACAATTAGGGGGACGAAGGGGCGATATCTCAGAGGGGTGTGTTTGTACACCTCTATCGGCTTCTGAACGAGGATGGGACCTCAAGCTACAGTAGCCCTCAAGCCCTCAAGCTACAGACGGTGTTAATCATGAAGACCCTTTTAATGGTGATCTGTTATACATAATTTACCCCTTTTTCATTGTATAGGATCGTGTTCAGTCGGGCACACCGTAGCAAGAGTTTGGATTTGTGTTCTTATTGTAGAAGTAGTCCCCGTTTCACTCCATTTCAAATCATTTTCCACTGACTGAACAAAACCCAGTTTTATTTCTTATAGCTTCCTCTTTTGAAATAAGTTATGAAGGAGATTCTTGACATTATGCATTTTCAAATTTGATACTTTGGCACTGTGTTCCTCAAATCTTAGCCTCCCAAGTCACTAAAGTGTCTCAAGGCAGATTCTATTTTTTTTATTGCTGATTCCTTTTCATTTGTGAATCTTCTTTTTTTTCTTCCTTGAAGAATCTAGTGCCTGTATACTTTTATTTCAATGGACTGGCTTTTCAAATGTAAGCTTCCCTCTGGAGAAAAAAAACTATTGCTGCTCAATTTTTATCCCATGAGTTATTTGCACTAAATCAGGGCTGCCCAACCCTCTTCCTGATTCAGCTTGTTAGGGTCTTGTTGAGCAGCTAATTAGTAGAATCAGGTGTGTTTAAATTAGGGTTGGACTGAAAACCCACAGGATGGTAGATCTCCAGGAAGAGGGTTGGGCAGACCTGCACTAAAGAAAAAGAATGAAGGAACATTTTGTACCAGAAGTCTAATATAATGAACTTATATATTCAATATCTTTGGTGATGTTTGAGAGAGCTAATGATCTGATAAGAATGTACTTTTGGTAAAGGATGAAAAGCACATTTTTTTATAATGAATCTTGACAAAGGCATGATATATTTTATATGCAATCACACATATCTTGACCAGATATTGAATTTAGTTTCCAATGGACTAGGGAGTGACTGCCTGAAGTTGTGCATGAATTTCAATGCAAGTTTGACTTCTTATGTTATAATTATGGTATCAAATGTTATTTTTTTGGAGCTTATTAACAACAGTTTGGGATTTATATTTTTCTGTCGGAAATGGTTCCTTTCTTCTAGCCTGGAATCCAAACTGAATCACTACTTTCACTGTTGTTTTACTTGAACATTTGTGAAACGGTTGAGATTCCCAGGCTAGTATCTTTCTTCAGGTTTCATGAGCATGCCTTTCATCTTCAGCACAACTCTTGAGATTTGTTTCTCTCTTTTTGTAATTTGGTGTAGTCGGCGAGTGGACATTTTGTTTTAGCATACCAGGGGGGGGGGTATTAAAATGGTGTTTGTTTATATATCCAGACAGAGACGAGGTTTTCACTGTGGTTACTCAAATGGGGGCGTTATATAATTCGATAGAAATCTGTGAGGACCTATGAAGGTCTGTTTTGTTAGAATTTCATGCAAATGTTTGGTATGTCTGTGTATTGTTTATGAAATTGCCTCCCATTACCATATTCTTCAGTTGACCTGCATGGCTTTTGGGTTTGTTTGTAAGGAAACTATGATACTGTTTTATTATCATTCATGCTAGCTAATAGCCTTAATGTTTTCAACAAAATGTATGAAGATACGGTATTCATGCTGTGGCCCTCTGTGTAGTTATTTTAATCAGACTTAGTCCCGCCCCAAGTGATCTTTATATTCGTATAGCCTACTGTATCATAGTCAAATGTTTTGTTCGTTACTTATTTAATCGAAGGATAATGAATATGACGTTATCATGAGTTGAACAGTTTTGATAACATTTTCAGAACTATAGTTTTAGCTTATTTTATGATAGATATGCATGATCTACTCTAAAGTGGTGGTAGCCTATAACCTTCCAATACAGTTGAAAATCATTTGTTAAAAAGGAACTGTTGGACCTGACTGGTTTAGGCCATCATGGCTTCTGATTGGTCCATTTTGTTATCTCACCCTTTTTTGATTGGCTGCAGGAACAACAATCAGTCGATGCCATTTTATAATTGGTCTGTAATAGTGGCAAACAAAAACAAAACATCATATACACAATGAAGGAGTGCTGTGCACCTTACATTTCCACAGAGTATCTTCATTTTGTGTATCTTTACGCTACAGTATTGTAGTTTCCTCAATTGTCAAATAGTTCTAATCTGAAATTTAAACTGAATTGAAAATATAATTAAATACCAATCATGTCAATATGTGTTGTTATTAGTGTCATGATTTCCTTCTGATTTTCAAATTGTATCATGATTGATTTCAGAATGTTGTTTGAAGTTGAACTACCATTAAAAAAAAGTTTACTTTATAGTTTATAGAATGACTATGTACTGTAGATTTACATTGTTCTGTAAATAAACTATTTCCTGTATACAATATCGTTTACCTGTTTGTTTCCTCAGTGAGTCTATAGCAACAATGTGAACCTTAAGTTCCACTTTGATTAAATAAACCAAGCTTTATTTTTAGAAAGTGATACCAGTACATTCAAAGAAGATTTTGACAATGGTTTGAGTTTTGTTCGATACGAAATGTGTTTTTCCTCAAGTACAATAACGATAATGGTACAAAAGCTATTGAATAAAAATAGCTTGAACTATTCTTGCTATCAACATGCAAGGAGGTGAATTGGAAACTTACTCCAGATCAAACACTAGTAAAAAAATTAGATCATAAAGACGTCTTTGACACAACACAATACATCAGTGCATGGAATACTGTCCTGTTCAACAGTTTCTCCTATAGAAAATAATATATTCACATGGGTAATGTCTCCAAGGCATTAGGCCCCCACACATGTATGCTCATGAGTCATGACATATTTCATAGGACTTTCATTCACCTTTTTAATGGGTATTTAACAATCATATCTCAAACACCAACATTCCTCCTCCTTCTGTGCGTCACGAGTGTGTGTTCTCCTGTGGGAAAATGTGAAATCTTAATGAAGCCATATCTCTTTTGCATAACTAGGTCAGATCGACACATCATGCATAGCAGGGACACTTGTATTGAGGGTACTATCATGACAGAATTACATATAGTATCACTAGAATGGATCCTACTGTAGCATCATGCTTAAGTATGTTGGCAAAGGGAAAACTTGAGTAGGTTCTCTGTGATTATCATGACGTACCTCCCCCCCCCCCTTTTCCACTCCAGACCAGGGAGGACTGTCCTTCCTGGGATTCCATCTAGTCCTAGTTAACCAGAATTCAGAGTGAAAGTGTCACAATGGGACTGATTGTATGACTTTGTCTTGCCTGAGTCACTTAACACAATGGTTTACAAAGACCTGGCAAATGATCAAGAGTGCAACTCTCAAGATTTCAAAGGCGTAATGGAACAAAAAGGTATCTCTCTCGCCTTTGTGACCTGTATGTCCTATGTCCCCTTTCTGTCCTGGCCTTCCAGGGGGTCCCACAGTGTTTCCATGGGCTATGGATGATACATAAGGTTATTTCATATAAAGCTAAAGCTGCAATCAGCATTTTGGCAAAGCCCCACCAATGTTCAATCGTGACAAATTGGACTTCACACTTGGTACTGTTCTTTATTGAAATAAAGTACCAGTCAAAAGTTTGGACACCGACTCATGGGTTTTTCTTTATTTTTACTATTTTCTACATTGTAGAATAATAGTGAAGACATCAAAACTATAAAATAACACATGTACTGTAGTGAACAAAAAAGTGTTATTTAATTTATGTTTGAGTTTCTTCAAATAGCCACCCTTTGCCTTGACGACAGCTTTGCACACTCTTGGCATTCTCTCAACCAGCTTAATCAGGGAGTTACCTGAAATGCATTTCAACTAACAGGTGTGCCTTGTTAAAAGTTCATTTGTGGAATATCTTTCCTTCTTAATGTGTTTGAGCCAATCAGTTGTGTTGTGACAAGGTAGGGGTGGTACACAGAAGATACCCCTATTTGGTAAAAGACCAAGTCCATATTATGGCAAGAACAGCTCAAATAAGCAAAGAGAAATTACTTTCCATCATTGCTTTAACACATGAAGGTCAGTCAATCCAGAAATTTTGAAGAACTTTGAAAGTTTCTTCAAGTGCAGTCGCATAAACCATCAAGTGCTATGATGAAACTGGCTCTCATGTGGACCGCCACAGGAAAGGAAGACCCAAAGATACCTCTGCTGCAGAGGACAAGTTCATTAGAGTTAACAGCCTCAGAAATCAGCAATTAACTGCACCTCTGATTGCTGCCCAAATAAATGCTTCAAGTAACAGACACATCTCAACATCAACTGTTCAGAGGAGACTACGTGAATCAGGCCTTCATGGTCGAATTGCTGCAAAGAAACCACTACTAAAGGACACCAATAAGAAGAAGAGACTTGCTTGGGCCAAGAAATACAAGCAATGGACATCAGACCAGTGGAAATCTGTCCTTTGGTCTGATGAGTCCAAATTTGCGATTTTTGGTTCCAACCGCCGTTTCTTTGTGAGATGAAGAATAGGTGAACGAATGGTCTCCGCATGTGTGGTTCCCACCATGAAGAATGGCGAAGGAGGTGTGGGGGTGCTTTGCTAGTTAATTTAGAATTCAAGGCACACTTAACCAGCATGGCTACCACAGCATTCTGCAGCGATACGCCATCCTATCTGGTTTGTGTTTGGTGGGACTGTCATTTGTTTTTCAACCGAACAATGACCCAAAACACACCTCCAGGCTGTGTAAGGGCTATTTGACTAAGAAGGAGAGTGATGGAGTGCTGCATCAGATGACCTGGCCTGCACAATCACCAACTCAACTCAATTGAGATGGTTTGGGATGAGTTGGACTGCAGAGTTGAGGAAAAGCAGCCAACAAGTGCTCAGCATATGTGGGAAATCCTTCAAGACTGTTGGAAAAGCATTCCAGGTGAAGCTGGTTGAGAAAAAGCCAAGAGTGTGCAAAGCTGTCATCAAGGCATAAGGTGGCTACTTTGAAGAATCTAAAATCTATTTTGATTGTTTAACACTTTTTTGGTTACTACATGATTCCATATGTGTTATTTAATCATTTTGATGTCCTCACTATTATTCTACAATGTAGAAAATAGTAAACATAAAGAAAAACCTTTAGGTGTGTAGGCGTGTCCGAACTTTTGACTGGTACTGTACGTTAATGAATTCCATTAATACTGTATTATTCTCACCTCTGATGTATTCCACAAGGTCAGTGGCGTTACTATGGGATCCAAACACACGGCTGAATCCTGGCCTACCGGGAGGGCCAGGGGGTCCTGGGGGTCCTTGAACAACCTGTGACTTCTCCAGCTGAGACCGGTTGTCAACCACGTCCCTCAACAGACCATGGTCTACGGGATGGGAAACAATCAAGATCAGAGATAACATATGCATTTACATCCAATGACCAGCAAACGTAGGACTCTTCATTCATTGACGATGGTCACTATCTTTACTAAAGAACATCTGTGTCTCATTGGCATAGAAATGTAATTACTATGCCAATGGGACACATCCCAATTCAAGTCAATGTGCCATTCCTTTGATCCATTGTCATTGGAAACAAATACGCTTTGAAGAATTGCATTTAAATGTTGAGTTAAAATGTGTCTAACTCTGAAAAGTATATTGTAGCGCTGCGATGACAGTATTGGATATTCAGTTTCACTTACACTTGATGTAGTCAGTCACTCGGACCGCTATATTGGAGTAGTCTGTCTCAGTCTCAGTCTCAGCCAGCCTTCTTCCCTCGCTGGTCCTGTGGTCGAAGGCGTGGCCGTACCCAGAGCTACCCTGCTCTCCCTTGTGTCCCTGGGATCCAGGGGGACCTGGGGGGCCTGGAATCCCAAACATTCCCCCTCTTATACCATCACCTGGTGAGGATAATACAATTCGCCAGTTATACCCACTGCTCTAGGGCAGTAACTCAATGCCAAGGGTAAATTATTGCTTTGAAATGAACAGGAGTCCGTAAAATCCCCTATCAATGTCTATTTTTAATTTTAATAAGTAACCTTTTTATCTTGGGGAGGATATCCATAAAGTGATGTAATTAGGGTAACCTATTGTACAGGCTCAATGCATTTCAAGTAATCCATTAACTTTTATTGCCTGGTTTAGACCTACAGTGTGAATAATGGCAAACTAACTATTTCTGTACTGTTGTAACTCTAGGAGTCTTTGGATAGTACTGTAATACCATATCATTATCCACTTAGTAGAAAACCATTTATGAAACCCTTATTGATTTGACCATACTCACTCTGTATGTAGTCCTTGACCTCCTCCAGCCTGTATCCAGAGCCGCTGTAGGGGGCCTGTCCTGAAGGACCGGCAGGGCCTTGAGGGCCAGCAGGGCCTGGAACACCAGGTGGACCAGGAGGCCCCTGAGCGCCCAAGATGCCTCTGTATTCAGCATCTAGAAAGGACAGGCAGAACTGACATCAGTCAAACTGTTAATAGGAATAAATATGCAGACTGTCCAGTAAGTCATTCTGGATCTAGACCTACAGCGCATTCGGAAAGTATTCAGATCCCTTGACTTTGTTATGTTACAGCCTTATTCTAAAATGGATTAAAAAACGAAAATAAAAAAAATGTCTCATCAATCTACACACAATACCCCACAATAACAATGAGAAAACAGGTTTAAACAGGTTTTATTACAAATATAAAAACAGAAATACCTTATTTACATAATACCCTTTGCTATGGGACACTCGAAAATCAGCTCAGGTGCATCCTGTTTCCATTGATCATCCTTGAGATGTTTCTAAAACTTAATTGGAGTTAAATTAAGTGGTACATTTAATTGATTGGACATGATTTGGAAAGGCACACACCTGTCTATTTAAGGTGTCACAGTTGACAGTGCATGTCAGAGCAAAAACCAAGCCATGAGGTCAAAGGAATTGTCCGTAAAGCTCCGAGACAGGATTGTGTCAATGCACAGATCTGGGGAACAGACCAAAACATTTCTGCAGCATTGAAGGTCCCCAAGAACACAGAGACCTCCATCATTCTTAAATGGAAGAAGTTTAGAACCACAAAGACTCTTCCTAGAGCTGGCCACACAGCCAAACTGAGTAATCAGGGGAGAAGGGCCTTGGTCAGGGATGTGACCAAGAAATCAATGGCCACTCTGACAACTATCTCTGCAGCACTGCACCAATCAGGCCTTTATGGTAGAGTGGCCAGACGGAAGCCACTCCTCAGTAAAAGGCACATCACAGCCCACTTGGAGTTTGCCAAAAGGCACCTAAAGACTCCCAGAACATGAGAAACAAGATCCTCTGGTCTGATGATATCAAGATTGAACTCTTTGGCCTGAATGCCAAGTGTCACATCTGGAGAGATGGCAGTGGCAGTTAAGCCACTGTTCCCCAATAGGCTGTCATTGTAAATAAGAATTTGTTCTTAACTAACTTGCCTAGTAAAATAAAAAAAATCCTTGATGAAAATGTTCTTCAGAGTGCTCAAGACCTCAGACTTGGGTGACCTTCCAACAGGACAACAACCCTAAGCATGCAGGCAAGACAACGCAGGAGTGGTTTTGAGACAAGTCTCAATATCCTTGAGTGGCCCGGACTTGAACCCAATCAAACATCTTTGGAGAGACCTGAAAATAGCTGTGCAGCGACGCTCCCCATCCAACCTGACAGAGCTTGAGAGGATCTGCAGAGAAGAATGGGAGAAACTCCCCAAATAAAGGTGTGCCAAGTAGGGCTGGGCGATAAATCAAAATCAATAATTATCAAGGTAATTACTTCCCTCAATAACGATATAAAAATGTTTGGATTCATTTTCGATAATGTCAATATAGAATAATTACAGCAGTCCATTTCACCTCTGTGACGCAGCAGGAACGTGCGGAGAAGTGACAATATGCACGTGGAGAGGTAAACGCCCACTAAAAACCACTTAGCACCTCGAGTGATGGAGTCACCACTATTAACCACAACAAATGAGTCATGTAGGCAAAAACAGTGGCAGTGGTAGCCATGGAGAAGGAGCAGCTTCCAACGAAGAAATTATTGATACACAGTTTTAAACTGTTTCAGTAATTTGGAAGTGGTTTAGCTTTTAGAAGTCCGACAAAGAGCAGAGCAATGTTCGGTGCAAATTGTGCCGTAGACAGGTGGCTACGAAGTCTGGTACTACGACAAACCTTTTTCAACATCTGAAGCAAAATCACTCTTTGGAACATGCAGGAAGTTTGAGTTTGCGTAACGGTATTGATAAACGCCCCTCAAGCACCAGCCAATCTAGGGATGTTTGCCCGAAGCTGTCAACACTGATAGTGTTTATGCCCAACATGCAAACATCGAAAAGACAAAGACATCACAAATGCTATTATGCATTGCATTGCTAAGGACATGCTGCCAATTAGCACAGTCGAAAAGGAAGGTTTCAAGCTTATCAATTTAATTGACCCCAGGTACGTGCTCCCTTGCCGCAAACATGGAACAATTTTCCTTAAATATAATTTTATGTGTAGCTCACATAATACATTTTTTAAACTTTTATTTAACTAGGAAAGTCAATTAAGAACAACTTCTTATTTACAATGACGGCCTATCGGGGAACAGTGGTTTAAGTGCATGGTTCAGGGGTAGAAAGACAGATTTGTACCTTGTCAGCTCAGGGATTCAATCTAGCAACCTTTTGGTTACTTGCCCAACGCTCTAACCACTAGGCTACCTGCCACCCCAAAGCCCTTGGTTAAACATCATTTGATTAATATCGTGATAATTATCGTTATCGAATGAAAAAATATATAGCTATCGTGATCATTTATTTGCCATATCGCCCAGCCCTGGCGCCAAGCTTGTAGCGTCATACCTGCCAAAGGTGCTTCAACAAAATATGAGTAAAGGGTCTGAATACTTATGTAAATGTGATATTTCAGGTTTTTATTTGTAACTAATTAGCCAAAATGTCAAAAAAACTATTTTTTCTTTGTCTTTATGGGATATTGCAGAAGATAAGAGATGTCACTGTAGGACCCAGGTAGGCCTGGTGGGCCGGGAGGTCCAGGGGGCCCGAGCATGCCCACCATACCCTGCTCTGATGACAGACGGATGCCACAACCAATCACAATCCTGAATTCTTATGATGTGACCATTTTAAATCAATTGAACTACTTACCGAGATCCATCTGTAGGTCCCGGCCCACCATTTGGGAAACACTTGCACACGCTATGGTTAAAGAAGCTAATGGTGTGTGTATGAATCTAAATGTGAATCTGACATGGCTGTGACACAGTGATTCCTTACCATTCATTAGATTGAGGACTCGTCCAGCCACCTCATGGGTATTAAAGCCATAGCCTCCTCTCCATGGGATCCCTGGGATGCCAGGAGGACCAGCAGGGCCAGGGGGACCGATGACGTAGCGTCGCACTTCCTCACCTGAGAGGGGTACGGATCAGGCAAGGGCACTTCACTGACCATTGACTGTCTCATGACACAATGTTATCTCTTTTTTCCGTCCCGATTATCAACATTTGTGCTCAAACATCTGACTTACTCTGTAGAAGGCTGATGATGTCATTTAGCGATGTGCTGCCTCCACCGGGAGCACCAGGCGGGCCTGGAGGTCCAGGCACCCCACTAGCAATACCTCCACCTGAAATGTCAACAGAACTATTAGATCCAGGCAAACATACAATATGATATACTTCATATATGTAATGCTTTTGATAAGATGTTGGTTTGTCTGGACTCACTCTGGATGTATGCGATGACGCGACTAGCAAGGTCGTCCACGGACTCCACTGATCCACCACCAGGGGGCCCCGGTACACCGGGAGGACCCGGAGGTCCCGACATGTACTCCCTGACGCCATCGCCTCCATGAAGGACAACACAATACACAAGTTACTGCACTGCTAAACAGTAGCGTAGAAAAGGTTTTAGATCATCAGGCACCATTTTAGTTAGCATCAACTACGCAAACAACATCGAAATCCTGTTTTGTCGACCATATTGTGGTCACGTACGCTATCAAATATTGTAACGGTCTTTGGATGGACGTAGTTTAGGCCCAATCCTTTTCATTGGAGGTAAGAAGAACAAGCAGATCATCTCACTCACTCTTGAGGTATTCTGTGATGTATTGGCGGACGTCCGGTGTTCCAGACCCAGACCCAGGTGGCCCATCGCGGCCGGGAGCCCCGGGAGGTCCTGGTGGACCTGGCGCTCCAGGGGAACTCCTGGATGATCCACCACTGGAGTAGCCAGGGATTCCTGGAGCACCTGGAACGCCAGCCTCACCTAATGAAGATATAAGTTGGCTTAACTTATACAAAGGATCCACATTGAGTGATAAACATTGTTGAAGTGATGCTCCAGAGCTTTTGTATAATTTTATCCAGTAGATTTGAAAATAGTGCTCCCGAGCCAAAACAGGTTCCAGTTTGAATTATTTTTGCGATTCGTATGATATGTTACGAATGTATAAGTGCTTAAGATCCCAGACTGCAGCTTTAAAGGGGTGTAAGGGTGTACCTTTTGGACCCGGTTGCCCCTCGGGGCCCTCTGGACCTTGGGGACCTGGAAGTCCACTGTCCCCTTCTGGTCCTGGACCCCCAGGTTGTCCCTGGGGTCCAGGGAAACCTGGGGAGAAAACAATACAATGAACAATACAACATATACCCACAAGGATCAGGCCACAGGTGTAGGCTTGGATGTTTAACTATGCCTCTGGTAAATATTTGATCCACCCACCGACACCGGGATCTCCGGGAACTCCTGGTAAACCGGGCTGACCTGGGTCACCTGAAACATTGATAAAATTGCATTAAGGTCGACATTTTAAGTCTATCACTAAGTCTGCCGTGTAAATAGTATGTGACTGAGTCAGTTCATAGCCTACTATGATATCAATCCATCCTTTTGACATGGACATGCCTTTAAAATTGCTTACCTTGGTAACCCTGGGGACCTGGTTTGCATTAGGAAACAATAAAATGATTTACAAGATGTTTGCACATAACCTCTGTTTCAACCAAATTGACTATGATGAAAACACAAATGGGATAGACAGTGAGTTGGACCCCTCTGTACCTGGTGATCCCGGAAGGCCAGTTGGGCCAGCAGGTCCTGGTGGCCCAGCGAAGAAGGTTCCTGAAAGGCAACACAGCATTACACGACAATATTACATTGCGTTACATTACGTGACCTTCCATATCATACCATATCATATGGGGCGGCAGGTAGCCTAGTTGTTAGAGCGTTGGACGAGTAACTGAAAGGTTGCAAGATCGAATCCCAGAGCTGACAAGGTAAAAATCTGTTGTCCTGAACAAGGCAGTTAACCCACTGTTCCTAGGCTGTCATTGAAAATAAGAATTTGTTCTTAATTAAGTGACTTGCCTAGTTAAATAAAGGTCAACTATATACTGATCAACAGCTTCTATCTTTGACAGTAGAGTCATTGTGATTGTGTTGAGTGATCAGATGGTAACAGTGTGGATAGTGTAGTTTTGGTAAGGGCCACCTACCTGAGTTGGGCACGAAGCTACCTGGCTCTCCCTTATCTCCTCGGGGGCCGGGCACACCAACACCTGTGGGAGAAATTGGTCAGGTTGACTTGAAATTCATCAAAATGGTTTGAAAAGGAACTTTGCAACAGATGACGCAAACCAGTTCTTACAATAGCTTAATTATTTTTACAATATAATTTCAATATAATATTGTAAATTCTTCTCAGGTAGAAATGTTATGGCTTACCTGGTACACCTGGCTCTCCTTGAGGACCTTCAGGACCTGGGGGACCCTTACCTGATAAGGAATAAGGTATGAATTAGCTTTTTAAAAAGGACAGAATCCATAAGAAAAAGGAATCTGAACAATATAAAATAAAACAGCTATCCGTCCAAAAATACATTGAAGTGCATGGAGAATGAACCACATGGCTTACCTAGAAGACCCTGGGCACCTGGTTCTCCTGGGGGCCCTGGAGGGCCAGGTGGGCCAGGAAGACTAGCCACAGGTGCATGTCCTGTTGTAAGGGGTAAAGTAAGTTAAGAGGTAATAAGAAAGTCATACACTAAAACAAGAACATATTTTCAGCCAAACATACTCACTCTCTGTGGTTTCCACAGTCTGTACAGTAATACCAGGCTTTCCCTGATCTCCCTTCTCTCCTTCCTCTCCCTTTTCTCCCCTGGGACCTATAGAGACAAAGACAATGAACAATCAAAGGGAAAGTACGTACAGTATGTGGACCCTGGTGTCTCATTGGATATCTGAGAAATAAGTCTTACCAGGCGTCCCAGGAAGACCAGCAGGGCCAACAGGACCTGAGGAGACACAACAGAAGCATTGAGTACACAGCTTACTGTACCTGGAAGTCTATGAGGAACTTCATGCAGATCTCCAACATCTAGATCTTCATCCAGATCTGGTCAATGCGATACAGTATTTACTCAAACTGTAGAGCACAGTCTTAGAACAGAGGTTCCCTAACTTTTTATAGTCCTGTACCCCTTCAAACATTCAACCTCCAGCTGCGTACCCCCTCTATAGTGCACTCTCAAATGTTGTTTTTTGCCATCATTGTAAGCCTGCCACACACACGCTATATGATACATTTATTAAACATAAGAATGAGTGTGAGATTTTGTCACAACCTGGCTCGCGGGAAGTGACAAAGAGCTCTTATAGGACCAGGACACAAATAATAACATAATAATAGTCAATCATTTTGGTCTTTATTTAATCATCTTACATAATGAGAAGGGTGTGCTTGAAAGGATGTACATAACTCTGCAATGTTGGGTTGTATTGGAGAGAGTGTCAGTCTTAAATCCTTTTCCACACACAGTCTGTGCCTGTATTTAGTTTTCATGCTAGAATCCACTCTCATATAGGTACATGGTTGCAAAGGGCATCAGTGTCTGAACAACACGATTTGCCAAGGCAAGAAACTCTGAGCGCAGCCTGATCCAGAAATCTGGCAGTGGCTTCTGATTAAATTAAACTTTCACAGAACTACCTGTTGCAATTTCAATGAGGCTCTCTTGTTCAGATATCGGTAAGTGGACTGGAGGCAGGGCATGAAAGGAATAACGAATCCAGTTGTTTGTGTCGTCCGTTCCGAGAAAGTACCGCTATATCACATTTGACATTGTCCGTAAGCTTGAGTTCATTTGCACACAAAAAAACAATACAATGATGGAAAGACCTGTGTGTTGTCCTTGTTAATACAGACAGAGACGAGGTCCAACTTCTTAATCATAGCCTCAGTTTTGTCCTGCACATTGAATATAGTTGCGGTGAGTCCCTGTAATCCTAGATTCAGATCATTCAGCGAGAAGAAACATCACCCAGATAGGCCAGTCGTGTGAGAAACCTGTCATCATGCAAGAGGTCAGACAAGTGAAAATGATGGTCAGTAAAGAAAACTTTAAGCTCGTCTCTCAATTTTATAAAACGCGTCAATACTTTCTCCCTTGGTAACCAGCACACTTCTTTCTGTATGTTGTAAAAGCGTTACATGGTCGCTGCCCATATCATTTCATAATGCAGAAAATACACGAGAGTTCAGGGGCCTTGCTTTAACAAAGTTAACCATTTTCACTGTAGTGTCCAACATGTCTTTCAAACTGTCAGACATTCCCTTGGCAGCAAGAGCCTCTCGGTGGATGCTGTTGTGTACACAAGTGGCCTCGGGAGCTACTGTTTGTACATGCATTACCACTCCACTAAGTCTCCCTGTCATGGCTTTTGCACCATCAGTACAGATACCAACACATCTTGACCAAAGTCCATTTGATGTCACAAAACTGTCCAGTACTTTAAAAATATCCTCTCATGTTGTCCTGGTTTCCAGAAGAGGATGTCTTCCTTAATTGACCTCCCATAAACGTAACGGACATATACCAGGAGCTGTGCCACTTCTGTTGACTCATCCAGCTGTAACGCATATAATTCACTGGCTTGTATGTGAAGCAGTAATTGTTTCAAAACATCTCTTGCCATGTCAGTGATGCATTGTGAAATTGTCTGTATAGTTTTTTTGGCCTTTTCCCCCAGCATTGTCCCTGCCATATCTGCGGCAGCAGGAAGAATGAAGTCCTCCACAATAGTATGGGGCTTGCCTGTCCTAGCCACTCGGTAGCTCACCATATAAGACACTTCTAGCCCCTTCTCATTAATGGTATCTGTTGCTTTTATACATGTCTTACTACTCGGAATTCGTCTTTATTCTCACTCAAAAAACTCCCGTGGCTTATTTTTCAAATTGTCATGTTTCGTTTCTAAACGTCGTAAGAGTGAAGGTTTCCTGTGAGAGAGTAACGGTTAATGTGATTGGATGTTAACTTTTTGACAAGGCTACCTGTATTTGTCACGACTTCTACCAAAGTCGAAGCCTCTCCTTGTTCGGGCGGTGCTCGGCGGTCGACGTCACCGGTCTTCTAGCCATCATTGATCCATTTTTCATTTTCCATTGGTTTTGTCTTGTCTTCCTACACACCTGGTTTCAATCCCATTCATTACCTGTTGTGTATCTGTTTCCTCTCATGTCTTTGTCAGAGGTTGTTTATTGTTCAGTTTTGTCTTTGCATTGGTGCACGACGTGTCCTCGGACCCATTTTGTTTTATTATTATTCATAGTTTTGGAGTTGTTTTATTTACAATCATTAAACAACTCAGTTTGATTCTGCTGCGCCTGACTTCACTGCCACCTATACACACGACTCTGACAGTATTTGACATTGTGTTTATTTTTATTTTTTTACATTGTTATTTCACTGAACACTAGATGGTTTAATTTTATTTTGGGCAGTGAAATAAGGCTACTCAGGCGAGAAAAAAAACTCACCCAAATGTATAGCCTTGTTGGAGAATATAAATGTACTATTTGAAAATGTGAAGACATTTTTTTGGTATTTAAAAATAAAAATAAAAATATATGTATATATATCATTATTTAATTTTAAAAAAGTGAATCACGTTTTTATTTGTACCCCTGGCAGCATTGCGCATACCCCGCATACCCCAGTTTGAGAATACCTGTCTTAGAACATTTTAGAATTTAGAGCTTCAGTACCAACCTGAGAGTCCAGGGGATCCGGCAACACCAGCGTGTCCGGGGATGCCTGGAGGTCCGGGGATGGCAACCGAACTGGAACCAGCTGGAATTAAAACAAGAGATTGACCAATGACCATTCATTACTTAAGGATATGTGATGCTGTCCTACTGTGGACACTGTACTATAAAGTAATCTCAACACATTTTTACAGCTGTAGATGTAGAGTGCCTATCCACCAGTGTAGCGATGTCTCTAATTCGCTTTGTCGTTTCCTCTGACTTACCTGCATTGATGATTCTACCAGGTTCTCCAGCTTCACCTAGAAGATAACATGATGCTAGATTGAATGAAAGCATAATCCTGTTTGACTAAAGATAGAGGAAGTATGCAATAAGTACATTACCTTTACCTCCAGGCTGACCTGGATTACCTGGTATACCTGGGGTAGAGGGGGAGGGTTACAAAAATGTTATAGCCTACTGTACAATATTGAGGAACCATGCATCTGAAATGTAAATCAAGGAATGATTTTGCATCAAAGAGTCATACCTGGTGGACCTTGAAGCCCGGGAATGCCTACAGTGGAAACAAGTGGAAAATGTATGTTATTGAAATGTAAATAGTGAATACTAAGCATCGATGGGTGGATGGATATGTGGGTTAATAAATTGATTGATTTTACCTGGGAGGCCTGCATCTCCTGGAGGTCCTGCTGGTCCTCTTGGACCTGGTAATCCATCCGATCCCTTGTCACCTGGAATGATAAAGGTATCAATTATCCGGTAAAAATCTCAAAGTTGTTATATGGACAACTTGATTTTCCTACCAAAATATATTGTTGTGGTTTCTATCGACAAAAGGATGCTGTTGTTCTCACCTCTAGAGCCTTTTTCACCGTCAGCCCCGGGAGCACCTGTTGAATAACACCCACACATTCAGAATTGATAAGAGTGAAGAATTTCACTATTACGGTGTCTATATTCGGACAGCCTGAGATTATTCTAGCAGCACAATCTTTTCTTCGCTACTCTGGTCACTTACCTGCGGGTCCTTTGGATCCCTTTGTTCCGTCTGGTCCTGGAAGTCCTTTTTGACCTGGGTCACCTATGATGACGGAGAGGGTGCATGACCACTATGAAATGTGCTTACTACTCATTTTCACACCAGTTTACGTATGTAGTGCATATTTCTCTCAATGATGTGTTTTCCTAGAGAAGGAGGAGAGAAGAAATAAAGAGACACAACGTTCTGAATCCCATGTTACACACCTGATACACACATGATACACACCTGATGTTCCGCGGGGTCCATTCTCTCCTGGCTCGCCCTTATTTCCTGGAGGTCCAGCTGGTCCCTTCTCTCCTGGACGAGGAGAGAAACAATAGGCTTGCTGATATGATCGTTGTTTGATGCTGCAATATGTAACTTTTTGGCGACCTGACCAAATTCACATAGAAATGTGAGTTATAGATCTGTCATTCTCATTGAACGTAAGTCTTAGAAGTGGTTGATATGTTCTATGTGCTCAATTTCTATGTTTCCATTCTTAAATTCCGTTTTTGCGTCTTTTACTTTCAGTTTTTCAAACAGCTATTGAAAAGATACAGTACTTCACAGAGGTTTAGATGGCACAATGATTCTCTACACAATTGCTTGTTTTGTCACAAACTGAAATTAGGCGAACTATTAGATGTTTTGCAACCAGGAAATGGCAGAGCGACTTCTGCATATTACAACCTTAAAGCTAGAATCCTCCATTGAAACAAAAACAAAGCCACCTCCCTGCCCCTCTTTCACTAGAAAAAAACAAAGGTATGGGGGCTGGAGAAATGTAACCACTCTCAAATTCATAGAGAGCAGGATGTGTAACAGTATTACTTCCATCCCTCTCCTCACCCCAACCTGGGCTTGAACCAGGAACCCTCTGCACACATTGACAACAGTCACCCTCGAAGAATCGCTACCTATCACTCCAAAATAGCCGTGGTCCGTGCAGAGCAAGGGAAACAACTACTTCAAGGTCTCGGACCGAGTGTAGTTACCAACTGAAACGCTACCAGTGCGCCCTGTTAACTAGCTAGCCATTTCACACTGGTTACAGATGCAAGGAC
Source organism: Oncorhynchus kisutch (assembly GCF_002021735.2). NCBI lineage: Eukaryota > Metazoa > Chordata > Actinopteri > Salmoniformes > Salmonidae > Oncorhynchus > Oncorhynchus kisutch. The sequence continues at coordinate 47,895,266 of NC_034193.2, forward strand.
TGACCATACATAGTATCAAATGTATAGTTTTCACCATGTTTTGAGGCTATACAGTCTTTGTTTACATTTACATTCTTCACTAAAATGTTAGTAAAGCAAGCTTATTCATTAGGTATAAATAAGTTATATTATTCCACAGTCAATGTGAATCATAAATGTTTAAGTAAAAAAAAAATGATGTATCAACTAAGGTTTCTAGCTATATTTGTAGTTTTCTCTTTGTGAATCTAAATCAAGGAAATAGGCCTGCAACAACACAGTATTGTACATCATCTCAACAGGTCGGTTTGGAATACCTTTCGGTCCTGGAGCGCCTCCTTCACCTCTGAAACCCTGTGGGCCAAGAGTTCCTAAAGAAACGTGACAAATACACAACTTTAGAAATCGCAAGCTTGTGTCTTCTTCCAGTACAATGGTACACAAAAAGGGCAAAGAGCACTCACCTGGGATACCTGTAGCACCCTGACCACCCACTGATCCTGGAAAACCAAAATAAATACACTTTCACAACGGCGGCCAACAGTTACAGTCTCAGTGTTGATGAATTGCATTTACATTTGAGTAATTTAGCAGACGGTCTTATCCAGAGTGACTTACAATTTGGGATAGTTTAATGTATCTCATCAATCTAGACGTATTTCCTGCATTGATGATGACCTTTGGCCTTACCTTTAGGCCCAACAGGCCCAGCAGTGCCAGCAGGTCCGGGGCCTCCGGGTTCACCAGGAGAACCTATGGCATCACATAACATTACTTAAGAGCTTGAACAGGAACCCATAATTTAAATATATACATTTTATGGATTTTTTTTCTCTGAAGATATACTGTGACGCCATCAAATACACTAATGAACATACCTTTGTCCCCTTTCTCTCCAAACCCTGGAGGACCAGGCTCTCCACGTGATCCCGTTGGTCCTTCTCGGCCCCTCTGGCCTGGGGAGCCCTCTGCACCAGCTTCACCTATTCACAGATGAGAAGAGATGCATTGTGGGAGTGAGAGTCTATACAATACATTTCTCATTTGTTGCAAGATTGAGATCTTGTCATTTTAAGTCAAATTGTGTCCTTAAACATTACCTGCATTTCCTTTAGGTCCCCTCGTGCCCTCCTGTCCACTGTGGCCCATCTGACCTGGAGGACCTAAGGAAGAGAAGCCAAACATCGGTCTGCTATCATTAAGCAGATGATTATTTACTGTAGCCCCTCCAGAATAAAACTAGTAGTTTGTGTTCCTACCTGGTAGGCCAGGGAATCCATTATCACCTGAAATAAATGAATGAATTCCATTTGTACAGTATAACTCTAACATGTACAGTATTTGCTGTGTAACATCATTGACATTACAAATAGGTCTATGGCTCACTGACCTTTGACTCCTGGACCACCTTGGTCACCTGAAATAAAACAGCTGAAATGTTAATCAACAGACACAGCCAAAGGTTGCTCTGCCAATACAGTTTGTTTCCATCTATGGATGGATGGATCCATCTATGTATGTTTCCATGTCCATGCAGTGGATGCCCTACAGTACCTTTGGTCCCAGGCTCTCCTCTCGCTCCTTTCATTGAGTGTGCAAGTGTTGCTGTAACAAATAAATAAAACATGTTGTCAATATACAGAATCCAATAAAAACCACACATGTATAAATCTTTCAAAAATATTCATACAATTCACAAGTTTGCATGATTTGGGATTATTCCTTTGTTTTAATGGTTGAAAAGCTCAACATATACCCACAAAACACAAGGCTGGTGCACAGTGTAAGTTCTGGTTCTGGTTCTGTACCTCGTACAGTAGCGGACTGCAGCTCAGTCCTGACTATCTGCTGTACCGCCCTTTGCAGAGCTACAGAGTCTTGGCCTCGTCCATTAGCTGATCCTGGACCTGCTCCTGCTGCCACTCCCAGATTGATACCATTATCAGAGCGGAGCAGTGTGGTAGAGGAGGTAGAGGAGGTCTTGTCTATGTACGCAGACCCCAGAGGGTCTATGATGTTGATGGCAGAGGAGGAGGAGAGGCGACTGGAATGGGCTGAGGAAGAGCTGGAGGCTTGTTCCAAGGCATCCACACGAGCTTTAAGACGTCTGACTTCTTCGGCTGTAAGTGGTTGGAAGAGAAAGAGAGGGGGGGGGGGAGAATTGAGAGGGAAACAGAGAGAAACAAGGACAAAGGTCGAGTGATAGAGAGAAGCGAGAAACAGATAAATACAGGAGAGAAAGAGCAGAGGAATAAACAGAGAGAGATTTACTTAGACATGGACGTAACTCTAGAGCTCTATGACAGAGGCAACCACCCCAGTGCCCTACAGCTCCGCTCCTCCTCTCTTACCCAGGGCGATGAGTCCCAGGAGGAGCCCCAGGAGGAGCAGAAGACCCAGCAGGAGGCCCAGCAACCACTTCCACCAGGAGCAGCAGGACCAGAAGCCCAGACCTCCTCCAGACTCGTCCTTACGCATCTCTGACCGAAGAGAGGGGTAGAGGACAGGGGGCTCAAGAACCGGCATCAGTAGAGTATCATGAAGAATGCATAAGAGTAGGCACTTAGGGCTGGAGATTGTTACGTTGGGATTCAGCCATTTCAATTTCAAAGTATAGTTAGACTATACCTGGATAGGTTGCTTTGTCTTTCGTTGACACTTTCGTCAAGGATCCAGCTTTAAAAAACATCAGTGGCAGAACAGTGTGTTAGTAACACAAATCAAGGTGTGGTGAAAATGTCTATTCACTTACGTTATCTACCGTTAGCTTCTGTGGTTCTGGCTGTAGCTGTCTCCACAAAGCTGGACACCTTCTTCTTCTCCTTCTTCAGTGAGTCCTCAGAATAGGCTAGAAAATGTGAAAAGAGAAGTTGACTTCACCATAACTCACAGACAACGGCTAACACTAAGACAGTGGGACTGTAGTATGTTATTGGGCATGGAAACATTTAAGATCTGATAGGACTGGTACCATTTTTCCTCAGAAGGTTCTTCTAATTGAGCAGACAATTGAATATTTAGTCAATATTATGTATTTAGTGAAAACCCTCCTCTACATTTCTGGTATTCTCACGTACTGGATTGCAATATTCCGGTAACTTTCCGCCAATTCCCATGTTTCTAGAAATCATGTTATGAAGATTCCCAGAATAAGCAGGGAATCTGGAATCCTCCAATCAAGATTTCATGAAAACCTGGGAATTTTGGAAACATATTGCTCTTACAACAACCTCTCCATCTACGTCAGCAAGACAAAGGAGCTGATCATGGACTACAGGAAATGGAGGGCCGAGCACGCCTCCATACACATCGATGGGGCTGTAGTTTAGAGCTTCAAGTTCCTCGAGAGCTTCAAGTTCCTCGGCGTCCACATCACTAAGGATCTATCATGGTCCATACACACCAACCCAGTCGCGAAGAGGTACAACGCTTCTTAACCCTCAGAAGGCTGAAAATATTTGGCACGGGCCCTCAGATCCTAAAAGCGTTTCACAGGTGCACCATTAAGAGCATCTTGACAGGCTGCATCACCGCTTGGTATGGCAACTACTTGGCATCCAACAACAAGAGCGGCCCAGTACTCCCGATCTCCCTGCCAACCAGGACCTCTATGCCAATTGTCAAAAACTCCAGCCACCCAAGTCATAAACTGTTCTCTCTGCTACCGCCTGGCAAGTGGTACTGATGCACCAAGTCTGGATCCAACAGGACCTTGAACAGCTTCAACCCCCAAAACATTAAACTGCTAAATAGTTGGTTAAATAGTTAGCCAAATAGCTACCCGGCTATCTGCATTCAGCCTTTTTTGTTGTTGACTGATCACATTTGCTGCTGCTGCTACTGTTTATCATCTATCCTATTGACTAGTCACTTTATTCTTAGTTATATGTGCATATCTCCGTCAATTACCTCGTACACATCAACTTAGTCCTGGTACCCTGTATATATAACCATTGTGTATGTATTATTACTTGTATTATTACTTGTATTATTACCTTTTTCTATTATTTTTCCATTTTCTTTCTCTCTGCATTGTTGGGAAGGGCCCGCAAGCATTTCACTGTTAGTCTACATCTGCTGTTTACGTAGCATGTGACCAATAACATTTGATTTGGTTTGCGTGTTGCCTACCAATAGCAGTGGCAGCAGAGGAGAACTGTTTGCCGGTATCTTTGGCCATGACGAGTCTCTCCGTCTCCTTTTTGACGGGAGCGTTCTCTTTCTCCAGCAGCATGAATTTGTATTCTTTGGCCTCGTCACTGGTGGGACTGCTGGGCGCCACTGAGAAATAGGCAGCAAAAATATTCAGTATGAACTGGTAAGTGCCATGAGTACATGATAAGATAGAGTAGTAGAGGATATCCTTTTACTGCGGTGGGCTAAATCAGGGTCACACAGAGTGTTTCTTGGTAGTCTTAAACACAATTTGACTGCAGGAAAGCGCTATATTGTCTTGGTGCTGCTGCTGCTTGTACATATATACATCAAATCAAATGTTTTATGTCTATGGTTGCCTAATTGTTATCGATGCAAAACTAAGTATTTTGGACTCACCTATGGTTGTGGACACCCCTGTGCTTGTGACATTTTTCTGCACACCATAGACTGCCAAGAAAAACATGCAGGGTGAATTTAACATGATTTAAACATGTGTGAAGTATAACTCCCACAATGAACATGGGCATTATTCTCTTGATCCCAGTGGATGTCTGAAAACTCAACACTCCATCCATGCCTGTTTGTGCGTTGACTCCATTCGCTGTTAGGATACCGCCAGTGGTGGTGGCCAGGTTATTCTGCATACCGTGAATTAGAGTTGGACAAAGGAGAGAAAACATTCGATACACTACTACTACTGAAAGCACTGGATTGGTGTCGACATGGGCTAGAGGGAGTTCCTATAGACCAGTAGGGATTGTCAAAAATGACAAAATACTTTAAAGATCAATGTATCAACATTTTGAAATATATTTAATTAAAATACATGTATTTTGTATTTTAAAATACAGAACTACGTTTGTGTCACGCCTTGGTCTTAGTGAATCACATCATTCTTACAGAATCACCCACCACATACGGACCGAGCGCCGTGGTAACAGGCAGGAAAAGCGAAAGGAGGACGTTATGGACAGCAATGGCATGGAGTATACGACGTGGGAAGAAATCGACAGGTGGGCGGCCGACCCAGAGAGAGTGCAGGAGCCCGCCTGGGATTCGCTAGGTCAGTGCGAAGAAGGCTATAGGCGAATGGAGTTGGAGAAACAGACACGGCGGCGCAGAGCGAAACCCGAAAGTCACCCCAAAAAATGTATTGGGGGGGGGGCTCAGAGGGAGAGTGGCTGAGTCAGGATATGGACCTGAGCCAACTCTCCTTGTTTATCGTGAGGAGCCAAGGAGGAGACCAGAACCAGAGCCGGTGTTAGAGGTGAGCGAAGCAGAGACTGTGAAGGAGGGGAAAGTGGAGTGGAGAGTAATGAGGGAGTTGCTAGCTTGGTGCTATAGATACCATATTCGTCCGACGGATCGTGTCGGGGATTTGATGGCACCTGAGTTAGCGCTCCATACTCGTCCTGAGGTGCGTGTTAGTCGGCTGGTGACGTTGGTGCCAGCCTCACGCACCAGGCCTCCTGTGCACATCCCTAGCCTTGCACATCCTGTGCCACCTCCACACTCCAGTCCTCCGGTAGCAGCTCCCCGCACCAGGCTTCCTGTGCGTGTCCTCGCTCCAGTATCACCAGTGCCCGCACCACGCATCAGGCCTACAGTACGCCTCGCCTCTCCTGCGCTGTCGGAGTCTCCCACCTGTTTAGCGCAGCCAGAGCCTTTCTCCTCTCCTGCGCTGCTGGAGTCTCCCGCCTGTTTAGCGCAGCCAGAGACTCTCTCCTCTCCTGCGCTGCCGGAGCCTCCCGCCTGTTTTGCGCTTTCGGAGTCTCCCGCCTGTTCAGCGCAGCCGGCATTTTCCTCCTCTCCTGCGCTGTCGGAGTCTCCCGCCTGTTCAGCGCTTCCAGAGCCTTCCTCCTCTACAGCGCTGCCGGAGCCTCCTGCCTGCATGAAGCAGCCTGAGCTGTCAGTCTGCAGGGAGCTGTCAGTATGCATGAAGCAGCCAGAGCTGTCAGTCTGCAAAGAGCTGTCAGTCTGCAAGGAGCTGCCAGTCTGCAGGGAGCTGTCAGTCTGCAAGGAGCTGTCAGTCTGCAAGGAGCTGCCAGTCTGCAGGGTGCTGTCAGCCTGCATGGAGCAGTCAGAGCTGTCAGTCTGCATGGAGCTTTCAGCCTGCATGGTGCAGTCAGAGCTGTCAGTTTGCAAGGAGCTGCCAGTCTGCAGGGAGCTGTCAGTCTGCAAGGAGCTGTCAGTCTGCAAGAAGCTGCCAGTCTGCAGGGTGCTGTCAGCCTGCATGGAGCAGTCAGAGCTGTCAGTCTGCAAGGAGCTGCCAGTCTGCAGGGAGCTGTCAGTCTGCAAGGAGCTTGCCAGTCTGCAGGGAGCTGTCAGTCTGCAAGGAGCTGTCAGTCTGCAAGGAGCTGCCAGTCTGCAAGGAGCTGTCAGCCTGCATGGAACAGTCAGAGCTGTCAGTCTGCATAGAGCAGCTAGATCCGCCAGTCAGCCATGATCTTCTAGATCTGCCAGTCAACCAGATTCTTCCAGATCAGCCTGTCAACCAGATTCTTCCAGATCAGCCTGTCAACCAGAATCTTCCAGATCTGCTAGTCAACCAGAATCTTCCAGATCTGCTAGTCAACCTGAATCTTCCAGATCCGCCAGCCAGCCAGGATCTACCGGAGCCTACTACCTACCTGAGCTTCCTCTCAGTACTGGGCTTCCTCTCAGTACTGGGCTTCCTCTCAGTACTGGGCTTCCCCTCAGTTCCGGGCTGCCCCTCAGTCCCGAGCTGCCCCTCAGTCCCGAGCTGCCTCAGTCCCGAGCTGCCCCTCAGTCCCAAGCTGCCCCTCAGTCCCGAGCTGCCCCTCAGTCCCGAGCTGCCCCTCAGTCCTGAGCTGCCCCTCAGTCCCGAGCTGTCCCTCAGTCCCGAGATGCCCCTCAGTCACGAGCTGCTCCTCAGTTCTGTGGGGTTCTGGGTGAGGACTATTAGGCCATGGTCGGCGGCGAGGGTGGATTATCCCAGGACGCGAAGGGGAGGAACTAGGACATTAATGAAGTGGGGTCCACGTCCCGAGCCGGAGCCGCCACCAATGACAGACGCCCACCCGGACCCTCCCTATGGTTTTGAGGTGCGTCCGGGAGTCCGCACCTTGGGGGGGGGGGTTCTGTCACACCTTGGTCTTAGTGTTTTGTGTTTTCGTTATATATTTTGGTCAGGCCAGGGTGTGACATGGGTTTACGTGTTGTGTTTCGCATTGGGGTTTATAGGATTGGGATTGCTATGATTAGGGGTGTGTCTAGTATAGGCTTGGCTGCCTGAGGCGGTTCTCGATCAGAGTCAGGTGTTTCTTGTTGTCTCTGATTGGGAACCGTATTTAGGTAGACTGAGTTTCGCTTTGTATTTCGTGGGTGATTGTTCCTGTCTCTGTGTTGTGTCACCAAATAGGCTGTATTAGGTTTCACGTTCCGTTTGTTGTTTTTGTATTTATTAGTTATTTCATGTATCGTTCCGTTTTTTCTTCATTAAAGACATTCCACCACGCTGCATTTCGGTCCGACTCTCTTTCGACAAACGAAGAACGCCGTTACAGTTTGCAAGTAAACGGCCCAAACAGCAACAATATTCTCAGTAACGGATAGAGAAACGCTTCACTTGCTATGATTGTGATATGTTGTTGTTTATCTACCTTAGTTGAATACACAGACTCTAATTCACTATGGAAAAGAGTGTCTGCTAAATGACCAAAATGTAAATTATGTGAACATACTGGGTATTATTATTGGCCTTGTTCCGGTAGAGCTCATTAGAATAATACTCAGAATGCTTTGCAATCGTTCATTTTTACATATCCGTTTATATTTAGTTAATTGATGACACCATAGTGCCATCAGACTTCTGATACCAAGGCAGGGGGAAAGGGAGCCACACAATTGTGAACCAATATAAAAACGGTAGTGGTGGGAAAAGTACTCAATTGTCATACTTGAGTAAAAGTAAAGATACCTTCATGGAAAACGACTCAAATAAAAGGGAAAGAAACCCAGTAAAATACTACTTGAGTAAAAGTCTAAAAGTATTTGGTTTTAAATATACTTACGCATCAAAAGTAAATGGAATTGCTAAACTGTACTTAAGTATCAAAAGTAAATGTATAAATCATTTCAAATTCCTTATATTAAACAAACCAAATGTCACAATTTTATATTTTTATTGACCGATAGCCAGGGGCAACACTCCAACATAATTCACAAACGAAGCATTTGTGTTTAGTGAGTCCGCCAGATCAGAGGTAGTAGGGATGACCAGGATGTTCTCTTGATAAGTGTGTGAATTGGACCATTTTCCTGTCAAAATGTAACGAGTACTTTTGGGTGTCAGGGAAAATGTATGGAGTAAAAAAGTGCTTTACTTTCTTTAGGAATGAAAAATATATATATATTAAAAGTCAAATAAAGTACAGATACCCCCCAAAAACGACTTAAGTAGTACTTTAAAGTATTTTTACTTTACACCAGTGCAAAAAGGGTATAGAAAAGTATTTTGTGTTTTAAAAATGCAAATTACCGCTCTCGAAAGTAACTTATTATGAAATACATTGGAGTGAAGTTCAGCCCAGTGTAATGCAAACGACTAAATACTCAGAAAGAATTTAAATACATATTTCAAATACATGTAATACAAATACTGCCCGTCTCTGCATAGCAGTCACTTACTTTCAAATCTGGGAAGGAAAGGAAACAAGTGAACACTTTGGGAGAAAGGAAAGATTATTGGGACGCACCGATAGAGAGACGATAGATGTTGTGGGGGATGTTTACCAGTGCTAGAGGCAGAGAGTCCAGAGTTCATGGATGTAGAGCTGAGGGCCAGGTTGTTCTGAAGCCCTGTGGGTGTAGAAACATTGATAAACACCCACATCGATTGAGTCACACCCACAGTAACATGTACAGTATTCATTGACAATGAGAAAATTAGGAGACATTTTCTTTTTTATACTTTCTTGTGATTCTTATGTTGCACACAAATCTTGTTCATTTTAATCATGTGCTTTTTATCTCTTGGACTAAATCTGTTCCGTTATATAAATAGCTTTGTTGATGGTGTGAAGGATTAAATTCAGATTACATTTCTGTTGGCACTATTATCACTCTCTATCATGCCATTCTTATTAGAGTAATTGTGACTGTATATTTGGTGATGTCTATTGCTGACCTGTGAGTGTGATAGGTGAGTGTTGGAGGGTGGAGGTGGGGGACAGGTTGATGGCGTTGCTGTGGTAACCATAGCCTCCAGCCGTGGGGCCTGACCACATGTAGGAAGGCATTCCTAAGTCCAGGGTGGCACTGTCGTACTGGCCTGGGAGAGAGGGAACAGGTTACTGGTTTTATGTATGTTTATTTAACCTTTACTTAACCAGGTGAGTCAGTTAAGAACATATTCTGGCCATCTAATGCATCAGGGATTATTTATGTACGTATTTACTTGTGTAATTACTACTTATGTACCTATTCATTTATTTCAGAGTGCATTTAAACATTGATTTATTACAGCATTTATTCATTTACCTAGTTTTAATCATGATTATACTGGTGAGGGTGTGTACCTGACTGGGAGCTGTTTGGCATGGTTCTGGTCTCTACGCGGGCCTTCCTGGGGATAGGGAGGGTGCTGGTGGGGGAGCGAGGTGGGCTGATGCTGCAGGAGCGACTCCCCTTCAGCAGCCGCTTCACGTCTTCCAGCTCCGTCCCTACACGCCACGGGGGAACAGACTCTGGTGTCATCTAAAGTCACTTAGGAAACGTACAGTGTGCAGGCTTTTCAACTGTTTTTTAATTATAAAGACCGATTTTTATCCAACTGTATTTATCTTATCTTCAAGCATCCACATTCCATTTCCTTTCCACGTTTTCTGACTGAGTCTTATTGTCTCCCTATTTGTTGAAGTCAAACTAATATCATCTTGGTCCACGTGTATTTTCCAGGGCAGATCGGTTGAGTCATAGGTTAGTGATAAGAGCCCGCGTGGTACGAGGCAACTCACATCTTTTGGCTGTGGGAGAGGCACTCTGCAGTCTGCATCTGATCTCATTCTCTGGAACAGGACACACAGAATAGAATAGAATAGAATAGAATAGAATAGAATAGAAAAGTATAGAATAGATAAGAATAGAGTAGTGTAATCAGATGTGTCCTATTTTATTCAAATACAGCCACTTAAAATGGCAAAACAATAATAAGTGCATTCTGCAGTAGTGTATGGTCTGATTGATGGTGCTGTGCGCTAACAGCCAGTACCTCTACTGTGGCTCCGCCCTCTGGTGGGTGTACTGGCAGCTGCACTTCCTGCAGCTGAAACAATCAATTATCAAAAATCAATTATGTCATTTTTAATATCCACTTTTATTAAACATAGGAATTAAATACATTTTGAAGTCACATTTAAGATTGGTAGTTACCATATTCTCTCCTTGTGTATTCCGGAGATGAGTTTCCATTGGATCTTCCTGAATACACGGAAGAAAAACACCACTATTGACGACTTTTCCTTCTTCATGTCATAACTGAAGTCATACTTCAACTTCCTAATGATATTCTTAATGACATTATTATTGACATCTGCACCTGTACTAAAGAGCATCAGAGGACCTTAGATAGGGCCAGTAGTTTCCTGACCACATGACATGACCAAGAAATGGTTGCACTCCCTCGCTCAGACGTTGCATGCGTCAACCAATGGTTACGTGCCACGTCATCGACTGTGTCATTGACTGACAGATTGCTATAACATATGATGTGGTTAGCTAATAGGTAAAATACCTATCCAGGCATTGTAAGATCTAGCAGGCATCAGCAACACCTGGGCAGAGGAAAGCGCCCGATATCTGATCTTAGACCCCAGAGGTCATGTGGTCAGGAAGAAATCCTAGCCCTGGATATAAGGCTACATTCATAACCAAATGGGAAGGTGGTATTTACCACATATGACAGGGAAAAGTCCACTTGAATGCCCCTCCAACTGGTAATTACTAGTGGGAACCTCGTCTATTATCCCTGAGCTTCGACTTCTCCCACATGCTGACCTCTGACATCTACTAAGGAAATGACCTTGATAACAGCATTTTCAGCAGTTAAATGCAACAACAAAACATTATTTAAAAAAAGCTATCTATTAATATGGTTTTTGAACCCTATAATTAGTTTACAAGCATGATAGCTGTACGTTTAGTTTATGGTTGACGCAGCTTGTTGGCCATTAGCCAATCTGTGTTTCTCAATGAGTTCAGAGCATGCATTGAATGCACCCAACTGGTATTTACGGCTTCACAACTGGTAATTACCACCTTCTCACTTGGTTATGAACACAGCATATGAATAGGGTTAACCTTTGACCTTGTCACTGACCTTCGTAGCCCATGGAGCGGGCGGTCATGGTGGTGGTCATGCTCTTTCTCTCCGTGGGGGTGGGGGAGAAGCTGACAGCAGAGGATGCAGACCCCTGTGCCCTGCCCCTCTTCACGCCTCCTGAACCCGCCCCTGCCGAGGAGCTGTAGTTGGACCTGGTAACCGTGGAAACGGTCACAGAGCCCAAGCCGCCGGCCGACATTTTGGCACTAGAAGAACCACCTCCTCCGATTCTGGTACCAGAACTAGAGACAAAACCAGAACTAGAACCAGAACTGGAACCAGTGACAAAACTGCCTCCTCTTGCTCCTGCTCCTTTGGAACTAGAGACAAAACCAGAACTGGAACCACCAGTAAGGGAACCAGTGAAAAAACGGGAACTGGAGCTTGACATAAGACCCCCTCCAGAAATGGAGAGGGAGCCGCTGGTTTTGCTCACCCCAAACGATGCCCCAGAGGCCCCTGAAGACCCAAAAGCTGCGCCAGAGGCCCCCAAAGCACCGTAGGATAAAGAGAGGGACTCTATAGTGGTAATGGTGGTTGATTTGCTGACGGATCTCCCTCCGTACCCAGACTTTGCTCCACCCCCAGACCCGGCTGCAGCAGAGGAGGATACTAGCACTGAGCTACTGCCTCCTGTGATGGCTCTACTGGTAGACTCTCCTCCTCCAATAGAGAGCAGCCCACTCCTTGAAGAGAGACTACCTGAGGCTGGAGGGGGAAAGGAGAAAAATAATGATTAGAACTTATACAGAGTGGAGAGAGAGTTAGTCTCATTCAGTACATTTAGTTATTGTTTGCTTTTCTAAAGTCTACAAACTTTGCCAGCAGGCATGCCAGCTAAGATAGTTATACAAGCTAGCGACTCTAACTTGAAATTGCTTCATGGTAGCTAGTTACGAGGTTGGGAAATTGGGAACCTATCTGAGTGGTAGTGGTATTAAAGAGAATAAACAAACAATCACCAAAAAAGAATATATATATTTTTTATGTAGGACAAATCTCAGGGGGCACTTGCCCCTGTGCCCCTTCTGGGCATGACGCCTCTGAATGTAGCTTAGCTGTCTATATATCTATTGAATCCTATAAGTAATGGAATTATATATCAGTTACCATAAGAGTTCTATAGGAGCATCTAAGCTCTTTCGTTGGAATAGTTTAGGCTGTGATTGACAGTACAAGAAAAACTGTCTTTTACAGGATTCTGACTGTCTTCCAAATGAGCAGGTGTTAAAAAAACTGGCACACTGTGCCAAAAAAAAGAAAAATGACATCTAGATTTGATTTTAAATGTAGACTTTTCCCACTGGCTCTCTGTCTGAGCATGTCTTTAACATGTTATGGCATAACTACTGCTGCTGCTACCACTGCTCTGAGAGATGACCTTCCTCTCCACAACAGAAACTCCACTTGAACTGCTCGAGGACACGCTCTTCTGGTTGGAGACGATAGAGTTAGTGATTCCCTCTTGTGGAGAAATGAGGTACTGTCAAAGACCAATGCTGAGGACTTGGGTCCTGTTCAATGATGGAAAAAGTACCCAAAAGTACAGGCCTCTCTCATCTTTTTAAGTGGGAGAACTTGCACAATTGGTGGCTGACTAAATACTTTTTTGCCCAGCTATATATAGATTTGTCAGAATTAGTATTTTTTATGGAATTTTTACAAATTATTTCTCAATTTTGGGCATTATCTACTACTAGTACTCTCTCTCTCTCTCTTTATTTATCTCTCTCTCTCTCTGTTTCTCTCGCTCTCACGCTCACACTCTCCCTCTCTCTGCAATAAACGTTCTAAAGTTCCCTGATTGAGAATGTGTTGTTGATTTAAGCGGAGACCCTAGCCTTGGGCAAGGTAAGGTGTGTACTGTATATTTTATTCACCTGATAAACGAGAGCTCTTTTTATAGGGAGCAGTGATTTACTGGCGGTGCCTATCGATTTTCCTGTGAAACTGAAAGGGGAAAAAGACTGAAATCAGACATGGGTGTTGAAATCATTTAGAAGTTAAGTTCACTATACCACTGATACAAGATTTCAGTCATGGCCAAAGGCTCCTGTCTAATAACATAACATGACATAGCATAACATAGCATAACATGACTTAACATGTAATCTGACACAGCTTCTCTTGGACGGGTTGTTTCAATAGCATTGACTGATGGATGTAGCGTGGACAGGTTCTACAGCAGAACCATGGCCATGATTTAGCCTCCACTAGGAAGGATAAAAGGAAGGATAAAACTGTAGAAATGTACAAATACACTGGCCACAAACGGATGCTAATGGATGTAAAAAAAAGAAGGAAAATACTGTGTATATTATTCTAACGTAAGCTCATCTTCTTATTCAAGAACAAAAAATGTAATCCTCTCTCTAACACGTCAGTGTCATTTGCTGTGGATGCTAACATGAACAAGGCCAGACCTGTGTGGATTCCTTATTGGCTGCCTCAATTTTCTCAATTTCCATGTAGATTTTTTTTATTGATTACTTGAATCATTTGAACACATACTTGAATACTGAATTCTATGTGAAATTATGATGTTTTATAAATACTGAATAGGCTGCTACTTGAATCACTGTCATTCAGAAATGCATATCAACTATTGAATATGAAATATGACCCCTTGTAAAGTAATTCATGCTTTATAGCTACCCCCACATGGTACACCACGGTGTCATGTTACATAGTAGATGTCCTATGACCTCTAATTAGCATCACCAGGTCACGAGGGCAGCCAATGTCTGCATCCAAAATGGCACCCTATTCCTATAGGCAATCCAGAGCCCTATGGACCTTGGTCAAAAGTAGTGCACTTATGTAGTGACTATTTACTCTAGGGTGCCAATTCAGACACTTAATACACAAATACTTGAGGCAAATAGGATTATCTATACAAATAGATACAGATGAAATCATTAGTGTGGTGGTAATTGACTGTCAAACATAGTTCAATTACTTGTTTTTTTGCCCTCAAGAAAAGCGGAGGAAGATGTTGAGGTTGAGAGGAGGAAGTATCAGTTGCCATAGGCTGTGTGTACACGTGTCTCACACCTGTGTATCACCCCTTCAGTTACAGGCTATCTGCAACACTCTCCCTTCCACAGCCACATAGTGGTGAGAGGTGACCTCTTACAGCTGCAGATGTATCTGTTTACCTCTGTGATGTATATGAAAAAAACACTGGCATACTAAGCACTGAATCCATCACAGTCTTAATATGGTGCGATATAATACTATACTACCTAATTGGCACATTGGATTTGGGATTGCAATTCAATGAGGAAATTATAATTCAGGGTAGACATAATTACCGAAAGGCATAATTTGGCAACAATTAGGCATAATATCTCAAAGAGCTTAACTATGCAGACAGCAACACAATTATTTCAATCGGCCCTTGGATTTGGCATTTTGGCATTCCTCCCCAAAATGTGTAAGGAATGTGTTATTATGTCTACACAGGTGAGACATAAACAGGGGATAGATTAGTACTGCCTCTATTTGGATTGTAAAACTATTTGGATTGTAAAAAATACAATTTAAAAAGCATTATGCCTACCTCCGTTTCCCAAAGATGATCTTCCTCTTCTCTCTCCTCTATTTTCACAGAAAATGATTTGATGGCACCAGCGATCCTATGTGCTTCTGCAGTATCTCCAGGTGCGTTATGGATACAGCCCGCGGTGTTCATGCGCTGTATGTGCCTGGCCAGTTTATGTATGAGTCTTTTCTGACTCATTGCTTCTACCGTACCAACACGTTGGAACAAAACAGCTGGAACGGTGCTGTAACTTCAGCCGCTGACAGACTCTGCGTTTGGGGGGGTGATGCCCAGGGGAAAGAAAAGTAGATGGGTGGATGAAATACTTTACATGAGTTGGTAAAATATGGAGGGATTTGCGTAATTATTTATGTATTTTTCTAAATAAGAGACATAGGCTATTCTAGTCCATTTGGGATACATTGCCTTGCGAAAGTATTCGGCCCCCTTGAACTTTGCGACCTTTTGCCACATTTCAGGCTTCAAACATAAAGATATAAAACTGTATTTTTTTGTGAAGAATCAACAACAAGTGGGACACAATCATGAAGTGGAACGACATTTATTGGATATTGAAAACTTTTTTAACAAATCAAAAACTGAAAAATTGGGCGTGCAAAATTATTCAGCCCCCTTAAGTTAATACTTTGTAGCGCCACCTTTTGCTGCGATTACAGCTGTAAGTCGCTTGGGGTATGTCTCTATCAGTTTTGCACATCGAGAGACTGACATTTTTTCCCATTCCTCCTTGCAAAACAGCTCGAGCTCAGTGAGGTTGGTGCCATTTGGGATGCACATTCTATGTGCATAGAAGGATAAAAAGCGTATAGATATGTAGTTGAATACTAGTTTTAAACATGGGAGTGGGTGTAATGGTTAGGTCACCCAACAGAAAAAGACATAGTACATCAATTCTGAGACATGCCACAATGTTTTCAACCGTCTCCCATCATCTCTCTGGTGCTAAACAGGTGACAGTTATAAGCCCACTCCAAATCTGGGGGCTACTAAGGAGTCCCCAGATTTGGAGTGGGTTTATAACTGTCACCTGCTTAGCAACAGAGAGATGATTGGAGACGGTTGAAAACATTGCGTGAAGTATGGTGCCAAGGTGCCAACATCACTCAGCGGTATTACTTTGGCTGGCAAAGGTGATCTTCAAACACTGCATTTTCAGCCAGGAAAAAAACATTGCTTTGGGTAATCTTATGAATTCCATGGCAATAGTCAAATAATGCTTAATGTTGTTGATTTAGTGCATATGCTAAGGTCTAAATATATTAATTCCCAAACAAACAGTTGGTTGTAGCCTATGAATCACATATGACTATGTTCCCCTGGCTGCTTCTGAAGGCGTGTGGTTGTTAACAATGTTTGGGAAAAGCCTGAGAGATAATACATATTGTACCTACATGTTGCGTGTATCTAAAGAAATGCATGTAGCTTTGTGCCTGTAAAGGTTTTCGCGAGAATGATCGGAGGACCAATGCGCAGCGTGGTAAGTGTCCATATCGTTTAATAAAACATAAACTGAACACTCAATGAATACAAAACAATAAACGTGAACAAAACCGCAACAGTGCCATGTGGCGAACAGACACGGAAACAAACCCCTACCAACAAACAGTGAAACCCAGGCTACCTAAGTATGATTCTCAATCAGAGACAACTAACGACACCTGCCTCTGATTGAGAACCATACTAAGCCGAAACATAGAAATCCCCAAATCATAGAAAAAAAAACATAGACTGCCCACCCAACTCACGCCCTGACCATACTAAATAACGACAAAACAAAGGAAATAAAGGTCAGAACGTGACAGTGACAGGTCCTCATCATACTTGTAGTCCTTAAAAAAAAAAAAACTGTAGAATATAATAGTTAGTCCTCCGAGAAGGAAATTATTTTCACAAACATTTTTCATGTACTTTGTGGTTCAATCCAAGCTATATGGTACGTAACTGATTGTGTATGTATGAAGGTAACGTAAGGGGTTACATATTCTGATGACTTCTTTGATGAATCACAGATTTTAATAGCGTCGAATACTATAGCCTTAGTAGGACTGCTATGAATCTTCTCCCACAATGCACTATGGTTAGTCATTTGGCCTCTGGGTGATGTTGAAACTAGGTCCCACTGAACACCTGTCCTGTACAGTGCCCTAAGTCCTATAGCATTCATTTGGCTATATATGTTTTTGTTATTTATTTATTTATATGAATCGTCTTTTACCATTCACAAGATAAATATGTGTTTTCAGATTAGGCCTATAGGCTTCTTCTTAACATTTCAAAGTAATGCAGCATTGTGAAGTTCCTTCTCTGTTATGTGGTTGTATGGGTCAATCCTTACAGAAGTGGACTATAAACTGAAGCAACGCATAGTCTTAGTCCGTTTTTGTTCTGCAGTGCCTCAAGAAAAGACTGACTGGTTAAGTCACACCTTGTAACAAATTGGGTACAAGATCCTGAAAACGGCAATGTACCACAGACAGGGATTTACGGTTGTGTCAGAGAGTAGTAGCAGGCAGCTTACATTTGAGATGCTCTAGTATCTTACCATGCAGTCATTGTGACATTAGCCTGAATGTTACAACCTCCACAGACACACAACTTTATTTATTTTACCTTTATTTAACCAGGTAGGCAAGTTGAGAACAAGTTCTCGACCTACAATTGCGACAACCATGCAAGGGCGAACCTTATAGCATGTCCCTGAGAAGCAGGCAGGCCTATCTCTACTAACCTAACTACACTGAGTGGACAAAACATTAGGAACACCTTCCTACCATTGAGTGGCACCCCGTTTTCTACTCAGAACAGGTTCAATTTGTCGGAGCATGGACTCTACAAGGTGTTGAAAGTGTTCCACAGGGATGCTGGTCCATGTTGACTCCAATGCCTCCCACAGTTGTGTCAAGTTGGCTTGATGTCCTTTGGGTGGTGGACCATTCTTCATACACACAGGAAACTGATGAGAGTGAAAAACCCAGCAGCGTTGCAGTTCTTGGCACGAACAGGTGCGAATGGCACCTACTACCATACCCCGTTCAAAGGCACTCAAATATTTTGACTTGCCCATTCAACCTCTGAATGGCACACAAAAACAATCTATGTCTCAATTGTCTCAAGACTTTAAAATCCTTATTTAACCTGTCTCCTCCCCTTCATCTACACGGATTGAAATGGATTTAACAAGTGACATCAATAAGAAATCATAGCTTTCACCTCGATTCAACTATGTCATGGAAAGAGTAGGTGTTCCTAATGTTTTGTACACTCAATGTATAGAGTACTTGTCGAAAGCACCTACTCATCCAAGGCTTTTTCTTTATTTTTACTATTTTCTACATTGTAGAATAATGATGAAGACATCATAACTATGAAATAATACATATGGAATCATGTAGTAACCAAAAAAGTGTTAAACAAATCTAAATATATTTTGTATTTGAGATTCATTCAAAGTAGCCACCCTTTGCCTTGACAGCTTTGCACACTTTTGACATTCTCTCAACCAGCTGAATGAGGGAGTCACCTGGAATGCATTTCAATTAACAGGTGTGCCTTGTTAAAAATTAATTTGTGGAATTTCTTTCCTTCTTAATGCATTTGAGCCAATCAGTTGTGACAAGGTAGGGGTGGTATACAGAAGATAGTCCTATTTGATAGAAGACCAAGTCCATATTATGGCAAAAGCAGCTCAAATAAGCAAAGAGAAATGACAGTCCATCATTACTTTAAGACATAAAGGTCAGTCAATCCGGAACATTTCAAGAACTTTTAAAGTTTCCTTAAGTGCAGTCGCAAAAACCATCAAGCACTATGATGAAACTGGCAGTTACCTCTGCTGCAGAGTAAAAGTTCATTAGATTTACCTGCCTCTGAAATTGCAGCCCCAATGAATGCTTCACAGAGTTCAAGTAACAGACACATCGAATTGCTGCAAAGAAATCACTACTAAAGGACACCAATAATAAGAAGAGACTTGCCTGGGCCAAGAAACATGAGCAATGGATATTAGACCTGTGGAAATCTGTCTTTTGGTCTAAAATTTGAGATTTTGGTTCCAACCTTTGTGTCTTTGTGAGCCATAGAGTAGGTGAATGGATGATCTCCGATTTGTGTGGGTCCCACTGTGAAACTGATAAAATCATCTATAAGAGTAAAGATAAATGATTAAATAATTCTACCCGGAAACTTAACTGTTAGGTATTAGAGGTTATGCAGCATGGATAAGGAGTAATTAAAAAGATTAAACATAAGTCCGACTAGGTTAGACTGGGAGAGAGAGGAATGTGTGTGTGCCTAAGAAAACACCTAGAACAATTAAACTGTGTTTGGACCGACCCGGCTATAACTCTGAGAAAGAACGATAGGACAGGGAGTACCCCCCCATGTTTCCCTTATCTGGGGGGGGGGGGGGGCGACTGGAACTGTCAGCTGGGTAGTGATAAACTGTGGTGAGAATTCTGTAGAAGAAGATAGCTCTCCTGATGTTAGTGTGCATGTGTGTGCGTAAGTAAGAAGAATGTTATAAAAGGAATGTCTTTGTATATGAACGGCAGAGCTCTCGTGAATAAACTTTGATTTGACTATTGTGAGCTGGGAATTCTGTCTGTTTCATTTAAATCAGAACTTTACAAATTCTGGGTTGCAGACACATTAGAATAATTGAAATTTAGGAACATTGATAGCAAAATTCCATATCAGAAACATGGAGAAGGAGGTGTGATGGTGTGGGGGTGCTTTGCTGGTGACACTGTCTGTGATTTATTTAGAATTCAAGGCACACTTAACCAGCATGGCTACCACAGCATTCTGCAGCGATATGCCATCCCATCTGGTTTGCGCTTAGTGGGACTATCATTTGTTTTTCAACAGGATAATAACCTAAAACACACCTCCAGGCTGTGTAAGGGCTATTTGACCAAGAAGGAGAGTGATGGAGTGCTGCATTAGATGACCTGGTCTCTACAATCACCCGACCTCAACCCAATTGAGATGGTTTGGGATGAGTTGGACCGCAGAGTGCAGCCAACAAGTGGAAAAAAAATCTGCCAACAAGTGCTAAGCATATGTGGGAACTCCTTCAAGACTTTTGGAAAAGTATTCCAGGTGAAGCTGGTTGAGAGAATGCCAAGAGTGTGCAAAGCTGTCATCAAGGCAAAGTTCGGCAACATTGTAAAATCTAAAATAAAAAGTATATTTGGATTTATTTAACACTTTTTTGGTTAATACATGATTCCGTATGTGTTATTTCATAGTTGTCATGTCTTCACTATTATTAAATAAAAATAAATTATAAATGATTATTATAAATAAAGAAGAACCCTTGAATGAGTAGGTGTGTCCAAACTTTTGACTGGTACTGTAAGTCTATGCTACTAACCCACAGTTTTGGGACATATTTCTGTGAAAACAAAGAGACTATATCAAATGGGGAAATTACAAGGAATATGCCAGGGGGTTTCGACTTGTGATGTTGAGGCTTGCATGGCATGGTATTTCATTCATGTGATGGAATTCTGAAGGGTATAAATCTCATGAGGTCGACAGAGTACATATGACTCACTTATGACCTGACCCTGTTCATTGCCATTTTTACATTTTAGTCATTTAGCAGAGTGGGACCAATTCCAGGACGTGTTAGGGAAGGAGTTTTGGTGGAGCTTTCTCTCTCTCTATGTTTCTTCCAGTAAAAATGATGAAATACTGAATACAATTATTTTTTCAATCAGCGATCACGTAGCTGCTTTTATGCATCTTTATACTTTATACAATAGTGATGCAAAATTGCATGAATATAATAACATATGAATCAGTTGCATTAACAATAAAACACATTCAAGACTTGTAATAAAAAAATCTATAATTATGTTAATTTATCATTTTAACTTTCACTAGGCCTATTTATTAAGTGATGAACACTATGTAGAACCCTTCTTGTCTTCCAAAGAACCCTTCTTGCCTTCCAAATAATCATCAAACAACCCTTTCTTCCAAAAACTGTTATTAGTTCTTAGCATTGCAGTTGCAAAGGATTCTGAAAAAATATCCTACAAATTCAGACAGTGGAGAAAACGTATGTTTGCCCTGATTGTGGCAAAGGCTTCAATCCAATTGGATATCAAAATATACACATGAGGTCCCACACAGGGGACAATAGACATCATCTGTGACATACTGTATGTTTGAAGTACACATGAGTACTCACAGGATAGAGACCATTTAGATGCAATGATTACAGAAGTCTATATACACAATGTATACAAAAGTATGTGGACACCCCTTGAAATTAGTGGCTATTTCAGCCACACCCATTGCTGACAGGTGTATAAAATTGAGCACACAGCCAAGCAATCTCTGTAGACAAACACTGGCAGTAGAATGGCCTTAATGAAGAGCTCAGTGACTTTCAACATGGCACCGTCATAGGATGCCACCTTTCCAACAAGCCACTTCATCAAATTTCTGCCCTACTAGAGATTCCCCGGTCAACTGTAAGTGCTGTTATTGTGAAGTGGAAATGTCTAGGAGCAACAACAGCTCAGCCACAAAGTGTGGTAGGCCACACAAGTTCACAACACGGTTTCGCCGAGTGCTGAAGCACCTAGCTCGTAAAAATTGTCTGTCCTCAGTTGCAACACTCACTATCAAGTTCCAAACTCCCTTTGGATTTTAAACGTTTTTTATTTTATTTAGTTAAGTTACTGTTTTACATTTACATTCTTTATTTATTTATGTTATCTATTTATTTATTTTACCCCCGGAAGTTATCGTCCAACTCGTTTTTTTCCCGGATTAATCCAACATGGCTGCGTCCTTGTGATTTACGATACATATACAGTCCAGCTCCCCAAAAAATGAAAACATGCACGTAAAAGAAGTAATAAAGTGGAATGTACGGGTGTCTATGCTGTATGCTTTCGGAATATGGACAATGCTCGGCACATACGGATATTATCAGTACATGGGGCGCAATGAAGAAAAGTCTGGTAGGCTACTCGCGTCACAGCAGCTCAGCTAACGTTAGCTAACTAGCTAGCAGTCACAGCCTATCTAGGTAGCTATTTATCTAAATATCAATACCATAGCTACAGATCACATTATATTATGGACTGTTATTGGACAAAACTGCTAATGATTTCTAATGGAAGTGCTTCCAAAGGTTGACCATATTACATATCCTTGACCTTGTTATTGTTGATAAGCTCAAGGTAGACTTATATCAGCATTCAGCACAAATGTAACGTTACCTTTTATTAAATGACAAAATTGCATGTTTAGAAAATTCTGTGTTTCTTCATCTTATCATCCTGCAGTCAAAGAGAAGGAGGAACAACCTCCAAATCCTAGAGAATTGACTATCCAGAGTGCACACATGAAAACCACCATCGTCTACAAGGAAAACTTTGTTCCTTATTCTACAAGGGTCTACAATTTTGTCAGCTCGCTCAGTCGGGACTCTGCATCGGCTGACAGCCAAGACAATACAAAGTAATGGTGAAAAAGTTAAAGCTGTAATGAACTGATGCCATTGCCTGCCTAAGCTACCACATGTGTGATGTGTGTAGCAAAAATACTTAGGAATTAACACTGTAAATTGTACATTGAATATATCTCTGTGTAAAATACACTGACTGAAATTATTTGTCACTTGTACAATGATTTGAAATACCACAGTATCCCTCTGTTCGAGAACCCCTCTGCTAACCTAGAAACATTCTCTACCTACACTGTACACGGTCTCAATGCAAAGTGAGGACAACATCTGTCTGTTGAACTTCTAGATATGGCAGTGATAACCTGTCCGGTGCATTGCTGCTGTATTACATTCAGTCCAATCAGATTGTTGCAAACATCTGAAGTAGGAGCATAACTTTTATACAACTAGCAGAGTGTCTGACAGCTGGCCTATGCATGAATTTCAGCACTTCAAGATAAATCAATAAAACTTCTGTCAAATAAACTTAATTTGTAAATGAAGTGCAACTGCTAATGAAATGTTTGCTGTCGTCTGTGTTGATCACGGTAATGTAATATCCATTTATCTGAGGATGTCCTCTACACATTAGTCTGTTATGACCTGTGGATTGTGTCTGGATGATAAAATTGGGGGAGTACCAGTACCACTCACCACTTTTTAATTGGAGGCAACTGTTAGCAGTAAAATATTTGACAGTTGAAAATGTTATGATGTGAAGAGGGAATTCAACAACTCTTGGAGGGTAGTGAAAGTTGATTTAAAAAAAAAAAGACCTCTACTTGAAAAATAAATGACTGGATAAAATCAACGTGTCTCTACCTTTAGCTCAGTCAGCTCTTCTCTGTCCATTTCTTAACGATTGATTGGATTGGTTTTTACAGAGGGTAAAATGTTGGAGGCTTTAGAAAAATAAATATAAATTTATTTTCAAAACAGCCATGTATGGATTCAGTGACCAATCGCAATCTTGATACAAAACAAAATGTTGGTTCTCATGTAATTGGTTTTAAATTCCCATTGTGATTGTTCCCGTCCCTAAACCATTTTGAAATATATAAAAGCCTTCATCAATTTTTCATCTGACTATAAAACTAACCCGAGCACGAAGCAGTGGCTACACTATGCCGCTACTCAAATGTGATGATAGATCCTTGCAATGCTTTATTATGGTAAAATGTTTTTCACCCCATGCATTCCGGTGTTATTGAGGCTTTCTCTGAACTGATGGCTTCTACGGTTGTGGCTAAATGGAGTACAGCGCCATCTAGTTGTCATGTCAGGACAACTAGCATTTTAGCTAACCGTGACCTAATTCTCCTTACCTGCTGCATTAGTTATCCTAACTTGTTGCGTTTGTTCTCCTTGCCTGCTGCGTTAGTTCTCCTTACCTGCTATGTTAGTTCTCCTTACCTGCTGTGTTAGTTCTCCTTACCTGCTGCGTTAGTTCTCCTTACCTGCTGTGTTAGTTCTCCTTACCTGCTGTGTTAGTTCTCCTTGCCTGTTGTGTTAGTTCTCCTTACCTGCTATGTTAGTTATCCTTACCTGCTGTGTTAGTTCTCCTTACCTGCTGCATTAGTTCCCCTCACTTGCTGCGTTATTTTTCCTAACCTGCTATGTTAGTTCTCCTTACCTGCTGCGTTAGTTCTCCTTACCTGCTATGTTAGTTCTCCTTACCTGCTGCATTAGTTCTCCTTACCTGCTATGTTAGTTCTCCTTACCTGCTGCATTAGTTCTCCTTACCTGCTGCATTAGTTCTCCTTACCTGCTGCGTTAGTTCTCCTTACCTGCTATGTTAGTTCTCCTTACCTGCTGCATTAGTTCTCCTTACCTGCTGCATTAGTTCTCCTTACCTGCTGCATTAGTTCTCCTTACCTGCTGCATTAGTTCTCCTTACCTGCTGCGTTAGTTCTCCTTGCCTGCTGCGTTAGTTCTCCTTGCCTGCTGTGTTAGTTCTCCTTACCTGCTGCATTAGTTCTCCTTACCTGCTGCATTAGTTCTCCTTACCTGCTGCGTTAGTTCTCCTTACCTGCTGCATTAGTTCTCCTTACCTGCTGCATTAGTTCTCCTTACCTGCTGCGTTAGTTCTCCTTACCTGCTATGTTAGTTCTCCTTACCTGCTGCGTTAGTTCTCCTTACCTGCTATGTTAGTTATCCTTACCTGCTGCATTAGTTCTCCTTACCTGCTGCATTAGTTCTCCTTACCTGCTGCGTTAGTTCTCCTTACCTGCTATGTTAGTTCTCCTTACCTGCTGCATTAGTTCTCCTTACCTGCTATGTTAGTTATCCTTACCTGCTGCATTAGTTCTCCTTACCTGCTATGTTAGTTCTCCTTACCTGCTGCGTTAGTTCCCTACACTTGCTGCGTTATTTTTCCTAACCTGCTATGTTAGTTATCCTTACCTGCTGTGTTAGTTCTCCTTACCTGCTGCGTTAGTTCTCCTTACCTGCTATGTTAGTTATCCTTACCTGCTGCATTAGTTCTCCTTACCTGCTATGTTAGTTCTCCTTACCTGCTGCGTTAGTTCCCTACACTTGCTGCGTTATTTCTCCTAACCTGCTGCGTTAGTTCTCCTTACCTGCTGTGTTAATTCTCCTTACCTTCTGCGTTAGTTCCCCTCACTTGCTGCGTTAGTTCTCCTAACCTGCTGTGTTATTTCTCCTAGCCTGCTACGTAAAGTCACTTCTGTCCGTAGCTGAACTCCATCCACCTACAACCATAGAAGCCATCCGTTCCAGAGAAGCCATCAGTATCACCACAGCGGTACCTCAGACCCCCCCCCCCCCCCCCCCCAGGTCACCCTGCACTAGCGCTCGCTTTGTGTTCCAGCACCTCCTGATTTACAAATGAAGCACTGGATAAAGCAGATGCATCTTGAGCCCTACCACCAAGTAACTACTACTATTTTTTAATCTCTGATCAAGGTTAAAGGCTGATTAATAAAGATTGGAGAACACTTTGGGAGGGATCTTTTACCATTCCTCCATACAAAATATTTCCAAATCCTTGATATCCTTGTGTGTGCTTGGTGATATTGTCTTGCTGGAAGATCCATTTGTGGCCAAGTTTCAGCCTCCTGACAGAGGCAACCAGGTTTTTGGCTAAGATGTCCTGGTACTTGGTAAAGTTCATGATACCGTTGACATTAACAAGTGCCTCTAGACCAGTGGAACCAAAATAACCCCATAACATCCAAGATCCATCACCATATTTTACACTAGTTCTGAGTTACTTTTCAACACCAACACCACTACTGGTATGCGTGGCCAAAGAGGTCTATTGTCATGTCATCTGACCATAGCACCGGTTCCAATCCAAGTGCTAATGCTGTTTAGCAAACTCCAGGTGGTGCTATGGTCAGATGACATGAAAATAGGCTTAGTGTCATTATCCCCGCAAGAGGAGGGTGCTGGAGTATTGAAAACAAGGGTGCCATTTTGACCTCAATCTTTTATTTTAATACTTGTTCATTTTAAACAAAATAGTTCTCAATTGTATTAGTATAAAATAATTTTTAAAACTTGAGCATACAATATACACTAGCTCAGTATTTGTGTTATTTATTTTATACAGTCTTAATTTATGTCAATAATGTCAGTCCTGACTGTATATCCCTTTCATACACAGACCAAAATCACAATAATTTCCCCTTACATGCTTTTTTGTACCAGCTTTTTTTATATATCTGAAAGGGGTAAAATAACATGGTAAACTAAAAGCCACCTGAAGACCTGGTCATGATTCCTGTATTTTCACAGACCCTGTAACCAAAATACAGGTATCGGGTCTGTGTGAGTGGTGCTCTGCTTTTGTTCAGGTAAATTCATTAACACTTCCATTGTTTAACACCTCCCTAATTTGAAATGCAAACAGCCCTAATGGTTTAACAACAACAACTCACCCTTCCAATGTGCCAGTTACCCACTGATATGTACAGTTGAAGTCGGAAGTTTACATTTAAACTCAGTTTCTCACAATTCCTGACATTTAATCCAAGTAAAAATTACCTGTCTTAGGTCAGTAGGATCACCACTTTATTTTAAGAATGTGAAATGTCAGAATAATAGTAGAGAGAATTATTTCATTCATCACATTCCCAGTGGGTCAGAAGTTTACATACACTCAATTAGTATTTGGTAATGTTCCCTTTAAATTGTTTAACTTGGGTCAAACGTTTCAGGTAGCCTTCCACAATAAGTTGGGTGAATTTTGTCCCATTCCTCCTGACAGAACTGGTGTAACTGAGTCAGGTTTGTAGGCCTCCTTGCTCGCACACGCTTTTTCAGTTCTGCCCACAAATTTTCAATGGGATTGAGGTCAGGGATTTGTGATGGCCACTCCAATATCTTAACTTTGTTGTCCTTAA
This sequence comes from Oncorhynchus kisutch, assembly GCF_002021735.2. NCBI lineage: Eukaryota > Metazoa > Chordata > Actinopteri > Salmoniformes > Salmonidae > Oncorhynchus > Oncorhynchus kisutch. The sequence goes on from NC_034193.2 coordinate 47,922,145, forward strand.
GCCATTTTGCCACAACTTTGGAAGTATGCTTGAGGTCATTGTCCATTTGGAAGACCCATTTGCGACCAAGCTTTTACTTCCTGACTGATGTCTTGAGATGTTGCTTCAATATATCCACCTAATTTTCATGCCTCATGTTGCCATCTATTTTGTGAAATTCACCAGCCCCTCCTGCAGCAAAGCACCCCCACAACATGTTGCTGCCACCCCGTGCTTCACGTGTGGGAGGGTGTTCTTCGGCTTGCAAGCCTCCCCCTTTATCCTCCAAATATAATGATGGTCATTATGGCCAAAGTTCTATTTTTGTTTCATCAGACCAGAGGACATTTCTCCAAAAAGTATGATGTTTGTCTCCATGTGCAGTTGCAAACCGTAGTCTGGCTTTTTTATGGCAGTTTTGGAGCAGTGGCTTCTTCCTTGCTGAGTGATATAGGACAAATTTTACTGTGGATATAGATACTTTTGCACCTGTTTCCTCCAGCATCTTCACAAGGTCCTTTGCTGTTTTTCTGGAATTTATTTGCACTTTTCGCACCAAAGTACGTTCATGTCTAGGAGACAGAACACGTCTCCTTCCTGAGCGGTATGACGGCTGTGTGGTCCCATGGTGTTTATACTTGCGTAAAATTGTTTGTACAGATGAACGTGGTACCTTCAGGCGTTTTGAAATTTCTCCCAAGGTTGAACCAGACTTGTGGAGGTCTACATTTCTTTCTGAGGTCTTGGCTGATTTCTTTTGATTTTCCCATGATGTCAAGCAAAGAGGCACTGAGTTTGAAGGTAGGCATTGAAATACATCAAATCAAATACATCAAATCAAATGTATTTATATAGCCCTTTGTACATCAGCTGATATCTCAAAGTGCTGTACAGAAACCCAGCCTAAAACCCCAAACAGCAAACAATGCAGGTGTAGAAGCACGGTGGCTAGGAAAAACTCCCTAGAAAGGCCAAAACCTAGGAAGAAACCTAGAGAGGAACCAGGCTGTGTGGGGTGGCCAGTCCTCTTCTGGCTGTGCCAGGTGGAGATTATAACAACAGATACACCTCCAAAATACATCCACAGATACACCTCCAAAATACATCCACAGATACACCTCCAAAATACATCCACAGATACATCTCCAAAATACATCCACAGATACACCTCCAAAATACATCCACAGATACACCTCCAAAATACATCCACAGATACACCTCCAATTGACTCAAATTATGTCAATTAGCCTATAGCCTATCAGAATCGTCTAAAGCCATTACATCATTTTCTGGAATTTTCCAAGTTGTTTGAAGGCACAGTCATCTTAGTGTATGTAAACTTCTGACCCACTGGAATTGTGATATAGTGAATTATAAGTGAAATAATCTGTCTGTAAACAATTGTTGTAAAAATTACTTGTGTCATGCACAAGGTAGATGTCCTAACCAACTTGCCAAAACTATAGTTTGTTAACAATAAATGTGTGGAGTGGTTGAAAAACGAGTTTTAATGACTCCCACCTAAGTGTATGTAAACTTCTGACTTCAACTGTATAAAAGGATACATTTTCTGCAAGAAAATAGTAAATAAGGCACTGTTTGAAAGGGGGTCAACATTGCCTTATATATATTTGATTTGTTTTCTATCGAAAATGGGTATTACAATGCCCTCCAGGAGTTGCTGAATTTCCTCTTAATTTTGCTCCAAAACTCATGCACCTTGGTGTGGAGAGCGAGGTAGTGACAGTGCTCACTTCCCTTTGAAAATGCTCATAATGACAGTACCGTAGGTTTTTGGGACAAATGTACAAAACACCAATTTAACCCCAGCAATCAGTACAGAAGGTATTTTTTCAGCACTTTGATGCTGTCTTATATGGTAGCAAAAGTGATCTACTGTACTCCCAACTGCTGCCGCTAGAGGCCTCTGACAACACAGCAAGGATTCATGGGAAGTATGACGTTTACGTCTGTGCACCGCTTCAATCTGATTCATTCTAGCGAGCGAGCTAATCAAAACAATGAAGGCAATCATTCAAAGAGTGACAACTGCCAGCGTGTCAGGTCAGTAACGCTATCTACTTGTAATTATTTTATTTCTATATCGCTCATGGTGTCAAAGAATGACAGTTCTTCACCGGTAGGCATGTTGCAGGCAGAAGGATTGCTAACGTTAGCTACGGTAGTTTGGTAGCCGCACGGCTATCCAATCAAATGTATTTATAAAACACTTTTTCAGTGGTGTATAGTAACTTACTTAAGTAAAAACACTTTAAAGTACTACCTATGTCGTTTTTGGCGTTATCTGTACTTTGCTATTTTATATTTTTGACAATTTTTACTTTCACTTCTACATTCCTAAAGAGGATAATGTACAATTTACTCCATACATTTTCCCTGACACCCACAAACAGTCAAAACATTTTGACAGAAAAATGGCTCAATTTAAACAGTTAGTTGGTGATCAGAATAACATTCCTGGTCATCTCTACTGTACTGCCTCTGACTCCCTACTGTGAACACAAATGTTTATTTTGTAAATTATGTCTGAGTGTTGGAGTGTGCCCATGGCTATCCGTAAATAAAATGAAACAAGATAATTGTGCCGTGTGTTGTGCTTAATATAAGGAATCTGAAATGATTGACTTTTACTTTTAATACTTAAGTATATTTAAAACCACACACTTTTGGACTTTTACTCAAGTAGTATTTTACTGGGAGATTTTGACTTGAATAATTTTCTATTAAGAGTATATTTACATTTACTCAAGTATGACAATCGGGTACTTTTTCCACCACTGCCCATTTTACATCAGCAGATGTCACAACGTGCTTCTACAGAAACCCAGCCTAAAACTGGAACCTAGGAAGAAACCTAGAGAGGAACCAGTATCTGAGGGGCGGCCAGTCCTCTTCTGGCTGTGCCAGATGGAGATTATAAGAGTACATGGCCATTAAGTCTAGATCATTCTTCAAGATGTTCAAACGTTCATAGATGACCAGCAGGGTCAAATAATAATCACAGTGGTTATAGAGGGTGCAACAGGTCAGCACCTGTAAATGTCAATCACACTTTTTTAGAGCCTGACTAAAGTAGCTATATGCCATGCTGAATTGCCCCAATATGTATTGATGTGTGCACTGACATGTCCAACGACTATTCCAAATGCTGGCATTATGGTAATCACACTAAAAGTGCGTGTTACTAGTTACCACAGCTACAAAATCCCAACCCTGCCTATTTATACAATTTCTCTGCATCAAATGTGATTTGAAACCTAACATTAACCACACTGTTAACCTCATTGAATCTCCAAGGTACTGTACTGTACTATAGCAGCCTACTACTACTTGCAAGACTGTCAGTGTGTGCTAGATTAACCACACTTTTTGAGGAGGATGTGTCTGACACTGAATAATGAAAAGGACAATTATTTTATTGATTTGATAATTCTGTCCTGTGTTGTCACAGTGGGAGAGGTGCCCATCAGCTCAATAGGCAGAGGACTGTGTGTGTTGCTGGGTATATCCATGGAGGACACACAGAAGGATGTTGACTACATGTGAGTGTGGGTTAATTCAGTCACAAAACATGGTCTTTGCACTATGGTACTGTAGCCCTTCTCCTACATAGGCAGGGCATAAGGGCCAGGTCAGGTTCATATCAGTAATAGGAATTTGTAAGACAAGCATTCACATAGAGCTATTATTTTGTATTTAGCCCAATAAGTTTGGAACATCTGCACAAAATACTTGCTCACTCCTATAGCCATCTCCTTTGTGTCCCCAACACATAAATATTCAAATAAATCAATTCTATATTTCAATTCTACGCCCCAACATTAATTTCTTTGCTTCTCAGGGTTCGTAAGATCCTCAACCTGCGTCTGTTTGACGATGAGAACGGCCGGGCGTGGAGCAAAAGCGTCATGGACAAGGAATATGAAGTCCTGTGTGTCAGTCAGTTCACTCTGCAGTGCATACTAAAGGGTAACAAGCCAGACTTCCATGCTGCCATGCCTGCAGAGCTGTCCCAGCCCTTCTATAATAACATCCTGGAACACCTGAGGAGCACCTACAAGCCGGAGATGATCAAAGGTGGGTGAACACACAGGACTAAATAGAAAAACGATATTACTATGGGTGGACATCAATGACTGACACTGCAGGCCTACAGTCTGCTAAATACGCGCTAGGCCTCTATCAGCTGCTTTCACTCTATTACGAGCTACTAAACAAGCCTGAGATGATCAAAGGTGGGTAGCCTAGTGGTTAGAGCGTTGGTACAGTAACCGACAGGTTCCTTGTTCGAAACCCAGAGCTGACATGGTGTGAAAATCGTCCGTTCTGCCCTTGAGCAAGGCAGTTAACAACTGAAGACACATTTCAGTTGAATGCATTGAGTTATACAACTGACGTGGTGTCCGTTTTCCCTCTAACCTGCATACAGCTCCCATCTGACTGCCGCGCAGACGAAATAGCCGTCCAGCCAGAGAAGCATGAGTTTGAACTTCACTCACCTTTCTTGAGTTTACCCCTTTAGTTAACACTATCAACATTTCGCTCTACTGTGGGAGTTGTGATCGAATCAATGCAATCTTAACCAATTTCAATGTAACATACCGACATAAAACAAACTATTCAAGACTTGGTATGCACAACTAACTGTGCAAGATATTTTCTTGTAGGCAGAGCACATTGGAGTAGGATTGTAAAGTATTGACAGGTAAGACTATAGTATTGACAGGCAGGTACTCTACACAGACCTATATGCAAATAACCATTGCAATATATGGATCTGTGTCTCTCACTTTGAGCTGGACTGTATTTAGGCTACAGTATGAGCGGTCGTGAATAGATGCACTTTTGTTCATATTCTTTGCTAGTTAGTGAGTTATTAGCCCAGTTATAGCTCATTTCTAGTCAACAATGGGGGAGTGTTTGCTTCCTACAAGAGCACAAAACGTGTACATTTCTAGACATCTTTGAAAACGTGTCAGGTAAATAGCTTTTTAGGTCTTAGGGTCAGTGTTGTATTTAGTGTTTTTTTTTTCAAAAGTCTCATGGAATGTAGGTGTACATTGAACACCACACATTGGCTGCTACTGTAGGCTGAATGATAGAACAGCTATTTCTGTGTTCAAATGTTATTGGATGCATTTTTCTCCATTGTTTTTGATGGTAGGTCACTCGGGTAGGCCAACATTATGATAAAATAGCCACAGTAGCCTACTTGACCACTCTTACAACTGTAACTTAAAGCAGGTACAACCTCAGTGTTCACAGTAAACGCGCGCCGGAAGTTGCACAGAATTTTCACAACCTTCAAGTTTGCTCTCAGCCGTTCCTTAAATTTGCTCAGTGCCCCAGAGAATTTGAGGGAACATTGCTAGGTATCCCATTTCCTTTCCTCACTATTGAGTTGAACCAAGCTGAGATGTGTGCTGTGCTGACCTGGTTACGCTTCCACTTTAGTTGCTGGAACCATGCTGGAAAGGACAATGTGAACAGATAATATCAGAGCCAGCACTATAGGTCGGGTCAGCGCCATGGTGTGAAAAGGGTACAATAACACAGTAGGCTACACAAGCACTAGGCCTATACAGGGTGTACAAAACATTAGGAACACCTCTTTACATCACAGACTGACCAGCTGAATCCAGGTGAAAGCTATGATCCCTTATTGATATATATTGTATATGAAGGGAAGGAGACAAGTTAGAGAAGGATTTTTAAGCCTTGAGACAATTGAGACATGGATTGTGGATGTGTGCCATTCAGAGGGTGAATGGACAAGACAAAGATTTAAGTGTCTTTGAACAGGGTATGGTAGTAGGTGCCAGGCGCACTGGTTTGTGTCAATAACGGCAACGCTGCTGGGTTTTCCACACTCACCTGTTTCCTGTGAGTATCAAGAATGGTCCACCACCCAAAGGACATCCAACCAACTTGACACAACTGCATTGGGGTCAACATGGGCCAGCATCCCTGTGGAATGCTTTCGACACCTTATAGAATCCATACCCCGACAAATTGAGGCTGTTCTGAGGGAAAGGGGAGAAGGTGTTCCTAATGTTTGTTATACTCAGTATATATTGCAATATCACTATATCTATACTGGGCTGAGTTGGGCTGGGTGAGCGAGACACTGCAAGATGAGCCATATATATAGTTTTTAAAATAGACTGCTATTGTACAGAATTTCACATCCAGTGACCCAAAAGTGTCGAGGACACTTTGCTGTGTAGGCAGTTTGTGGGCAGAGAGAAATTAAGTGTCATAAGACACTCCAGATAGGAAAAGCCTAAACGAAGAGATCATTTTGATACCTAATAGTCACTATTATCTTGGTTATTTAATAGATGGTAAAAGGATCGGCATTCTGCTAAGTGTGTGGTTTTAATATTTAATAGCATTGGGTCAATGTTTTGCTCAATCATGGTTATGATGGATTGCAAAAGGTCATTTGTTCAAGCAAAAAGGTGAAGCTAAACTGAACAAAAATCTAAACGCAACCATTTCAAAGATTTTACTGAGTTACAGTTCATATAAGGAAATCAGTCAATTAAAATAAATTCATTAGGCCCTAATCTATGGATTTCACATGACTGGGAAGGGGTGCAACCATGGGTGGGCATAGGCCCACCCACTTGGCAACCAGGCCCAGCCAATCAGAAGGAGTTTTTCCCCACAAAGGGGTATTAGTACAGACATAGATACTCCTCACCAACCTCCCTCAGAAGCCAGATGTGGAGGTGATATGCAGTTTTGACGCCGGTTGGGTGCACTGCCAAATTCTCTAAAATGACGTTGGAGGCAGCTTATGTTAGAGAAATGAACATTCAATTATCTGGCAACAGCTCTGGTGGACATTCCTGCAGTCAGCATGCCAATTGCACGCTACCTCAAAACTTGAGACATCTGTGGCATTGTGTTGTGTGACAATTTTAAAGTGGCCTTTTATTGTCCTCAGCACAAGGTGCACCTGTGTAATGATCATGCAGTTTAATCAGCTTCTTGATATGCCACACCTGTCAGGTGGATGGATTATATTGGCGAAGGAGAAATGCTCTCTAACAGGAATCCAATAAATTTGTGAACAAAATTTGAGAGAAATGTTTGCTTTTTGTGCGCATGGAAAATCTCTGGTATATTTTTTATTTCAGCTCATGAAACATGGGACCAACACTTTACATTTGATTTTTGTTCAGTCTAATTGATAGCCTAAGGTCAATATCACAAACACCTGGAGAACTATAGTGAATAGAAGGGTTGCTGTTCACAGCCTGGGGAATTGAGACACTAGCTTAAGGCTTGACCAGGATTAGGGTTGATAAGCCAATGCACTCCTAAGTGAAACAGCCTAGACTACAGGGTCACATGCAGTAGCCTTTATCCTTAAGGCCACTCAAGACTTGACTCCTGACCTGAAAGGCTCGGAATCAGTTGGAACGCCTGCTTTCCTGTTGAAACAGAGGTTACATACATCGGCCTTTAAGGTCATAGTTCACAGTGCAAAGGTTATGGTGGTTCCACACATCTACATAGGGGGTGGGTTTGTCAGGCCATGTTTAGTGGTGAATTGGGTCTATAAGGTCGTTGGGCACAGCATAGAAATAAACAGTGTTATATTTAATTATATGGGTCACAGTGCAAGGGTTATGGCGGTTCCACATTGGGGTGGTTTTCTTTTATCAGGTCGTAGTTGGTGATGGTGTTTGGTGGGGAATTGGTTCAAGCCACCGGGGAGAAGGTGTAGTGGAGGAACTCTGTGTCCCTGCTTGTAGTGGGACGCAAGCTCTCTAATTAGTCTTCTCACTGCCAAGGCCCAATCCCCTGAGTGGGAGAAACGAGATGATTCGGCGCTTTTTAGAACACACCACCCAGCCACCGGTTTCATGGGCAGATGATGTAATAAATCGAAACATACCTGGACCATTTTAAGTATAAACTTCCTGTCTTATTGTATCTTAACACCCTCTACCCCCATGTCCCTGTTGTACTGAGATGCCACCTGCTTATAAATCATTGATATAGAATAATGTGCACAATAAGCAAACTGCAGTGGCTGTTACTGGATGGAAACGTTGAGTGGTGTCATTTATATGGGCCTATTTAGATGTATTAAGGTTAAGCTTAATACATTAATTGTCTTTGTTTTTTGTTTTGTTTTTAGACGGGCAGTTTGGGGCCTACATGCAGGTTCACATTCAGAATGACGGACCAGTCACCATCGAACTGGTGTCTCCTTCTGCTCCCATGGACCCCAAACAGGTACAGTTGTTGTTGTTGATGCTGTTGATTTCTGCAAGCATGGAGTTGGCTCATGTTGTATGATGGTGTCATATTGCGAAGTCTCCCTTTAGGCTGTGTATTGCTAGACTATATTTGTTCTAAGTAGTTCAGACTTTCTCTCAGCACTCACTGTCTATCCTGCTATCCTCCAGCAGATGGTGCTGCAGGCCTAACTTCTTGTAGTAACAGATGGAGAATGGACCATGATCAACAAGCAAAGCTGCACTATTGCTTTTCTTAGTGCAGTATTAGTCAACCTCTGGTCCATGGACCGGCACCGCTCCCTGAGATGTGGCTTACTGGTCCCTGAGATAGCTGTCAGACATTTAGTTGGTCAGTTTTCTGTTGTAATTTTAGTCCCTGGCTTCAAGGAGGTGAACCATAGATTTGCTGGTCCCTGACACAAAAACCAATCCTGATACCGTAGATGTGTACTGATTATCCCATGAATCTGTCCTGCTCTGTCCCAGCACCCCTCTGGCCTAGCTGAAAGACCACTGATTGACCAAAACACACTCTGAAAGGTTTGAGTTGTCATGTGTCGGAAGTGTGTGTGTGGGGGCGACATAACATATGATTGGCAGGCCAGGGCGAGGTGGGGGTCGCCACCGCATGGGTGCCCCCGCTCTCCCCACAGGGATCGGTTGACTCCTGAGTCACTGTGCACTCTGTTACCATGACGACGGCCTCTGCAGGTGGCGACTCAGGCCATGCTGGCTAAGAAATATATTTGAATGTAGAATAATGATTTATGAGTTCTGATGTGTAGCCTAAGTAGTGACAAGTTCACCCACAATGTTATATTAATAATGGATGTCCTCTCTTAGGCCAGTGTCCTGGCCCTAGATTAAGCTCTGTCCTGGACTATAAAGCATGCTCATTCTAAATTCTCCATTGAACATGCTTTCAGGACTAGGCTTAATCCTGATCCAAGAAACCGGCCCTTAATGTATTACTTGGGCATCTGTTTTTGAATGGTAAACTATGTTAAAAGTCATTTCAGGTCATTTTAAGTGTATTTTAGGCAACGTATCCATCTTTAAACATGACAAATGGATAACCGTTGGGTAACACTGCTGATTCCACAGTATCTCCCAGTCCTGTTGTGTAACACAGAGGGATTTGAAGGAGCAAAAGCCTTGATGAATGTGTTACGCCACCACATCTACTTGAAGACATCGCGCTATGATCCAAACTTCTAGCAGAAAGCAGTCAGGTCCACTCCAAACCGCACCAGCCATGAGGGAGTAGGGACATCCCTCCCTGCTTCTCCTAAACCGTCCGCTTCACATTGTATTTTATTCAAATCAAACTTTTTGTCACATGCGCCAAATACAAGTGTAGACCTTACCGTGAAGTGCTTACTTACAAGTGTAGACCTTACCGTGAAGTGCTTACTTACAAGTGTAGACCTTACCGTGAAGTGCTTACTTACAAGTGTAGACCTTACCGTGAATTGCTTACTTACAAGTGTAGACCTTACCGTGAAGTGCTTACTTACAAGCCCTTAACCAACTGCAGTTCAAGAAGAGTTAAGAAAATATATATACCAAATAAACTAAAGTAAAAAATTATAGAAAGTAACACAATAAAATAACAATATCGAGGCTATATACAGAGTGTACCGGTATCGAGTCAATGTTTGGGGGTACAGTGAGTCATTTGAAATGGTAGTGTTTTAGTTATTTGTGAATTGTTGAAGACTTCCTGAATGAGATTCCAGTCACTTCTGTGTGTGCATGCGTGGTCTTTGTGTGTGTAAACTTGGCTGACTGCTCGTGTCCAATGGATGTAAGCGGCAGTCCTCAGAATTTTAATCCTGTCTGTTTTGGATGTTGTTGTTTAGTTAGAGGGGTGTATGCCAAGGCTGAGAGGATCACCAGTCAACTTGGGGAGCAGCTTAAACACACACACACACACACTTTCCATGAATCGGAAGCTTTATCGGATCCTAGGAGAGGGACAGAGCCTAGAAAACAATACCATTAAGTCAAGTTATCCTGTTTCTATTGTTCTGTGAAAGTAATTTTGAATACGAAACAGTGGTCTTAATTACTGAAATGTCATGTGATCTTTTTTATTGGGGGTCTTCAAAGCAACACAACACCCTGGGTAAGATGGTATCATTGCTTGCTAGCTAGCTAACCCCGATGGAGTTTGTACAGGGATAGCTAGATACATGGTGTTTTTTAAATGTCTTATTCCCTTTAAATAATTAAGAGTTTGTGGGATGTTGTGGCTTTAGCATGACATTTAAGGCATAAATATTTCCTGTGGCGCTCATGAAAGTTTTAGCATGTATGTTTACAAACCTTTTCAGGGATAGTTGTGTACCTTTTTTAGTGTAGGGTGGTTGTTTAATGTTCATTGAGCAGAACAGAGATAGCTGCTACAGTAGATTCCTCAGAGAGGAGTTCAATAGATAAGCCTCGCAGCTAACCGTAGATGGTGAGTGAATGGGAAGATGATTCGGCTCTTTCTGAGTGTGACAGCTTTATATTGTGAAGACAGTTAATGCTACTTCGAAATGGTCATGTCTTCCGGAAATAGCGGCACAGTGAAACAAAGCTCTGGTGTTTATTTCTCTTTCTTCTGCCCTTTTCATCTTCTCTTTTCTTGTTTTTATGTAGCCAAGTATTTGGTACAGTTATACATAGCTAGGTCCCTGGGTTTCTCTTGGGCACGCGACTTGACCAGTAAAAACAGGTCACGTGACCACGAACAACTCAGGCCCCTACTAACGCATTAGATCAATCCAAGTTTTGTCCTTCTCTTTTTAACCCGTTACTGACGGCCCCCCCTCAGCTCGCTAAACAGGAGAAACAGCAGCAGAGGAAAGAGAAGCAGCGCTCTAAAGGACCCTCGGAGTCGGGGAGAGAGAGGGCCGCCCCGCGCCCCAGAGCCCAGGACCCTAACGCCAGCAGTGGAGCAGACGGAGACGTGTCGTCAGAGAGGGAGACCTAGGGCAGCACGGTGAGCCTGGAGTCACCCAACCTGCTGTGCTGGTAGTGCTGTATTCCTTTTCTAAAAAAATTACAAATAAATAACCAATGAAGTTGTCCTCTGTTTTGGAGAGTTGATGTTAGGTCAGAGTAGTGGTATCTAGTACTGTATGCATCTGCTACAAAACGCTTGACGTCACTGGTCCTTTATCTCAGCTTCTGGATTTCCTCTCTGTTTATTGCACACAATCATGGATGAAATAGAACCACTTCAATCCACATTGGTGTATGTTGTACTGCACATGGTCCTTGGTCGCTCCATGTTATTGTTGACATTGTAGTGAAATCCAGGAGGAGACTGTTTCTTATACAAGTGTTCAGATCTCCGGATTAGAGGGCTCTGCTCTTATTCATCCCTAGCGTTTTGTTTGTTTACTAAAAACAGGGAAGTGGAGTCACTGAGTTAGTCCGTCAGCCCGCCCCTGCTTGCTTGCGCGAGCGAGCCTGTGGTGTGGTGTGGTCGCGCCTACGCCTTACTGTGTTTGGGTCAAAAATGCAGTGACCCGTGGTGGAGTTGGTGTGGCTTCGGAGTGAACACACCACCACACGACGTCACTACTGGGTGACGTATCCTCTCTTTCATAACCATGCACATACCCACATCATGCATGCGCACACACATTATACACACATACACACACAATGTATGTAATTTAGAGAGACAACACACACACTCCATGTCCCTCATGGCTCTTCGTACTCAGCCTCCGGCGGTATCCCAGACTCCCCGGTGGTGAGGACACTACTCCCCTCACTTTATTAGACAAAAAGAGAGAAGGAGACGGGAGAGAGGGGGGCAGGCTGGGTAAATATGCAAGACATCAGCAAGGCCTCCCCGAGATGGTTGCATAAGGCCACTTTGTCTGACGGAGGGAGGGAGGGAGGGAGGGAGGGAGGGAGGGAGGGAGGGAGGGAGGGAGGGAGGGAGGGAGGGAGGGAGGGAGGGGCGAGAGAGAGATTGAGAGTTGTTTTCATTTTTCACTTTCGGGGGGGAATGCAAAGGCAGCAGTTCTCTGTGTGATAAGCGAGCTCAGACTTGAAGGTAGAGAAATGCTCACTCTCCTCCTCATTGCTTCCTTTCCTCTCCTTTCCTCTCGCTTTCTCAGTTCCGTCGCTTCATTTTTTTTTTTAAAGGGGGGGGAACTTTGTCTCCCTGAGGTTTGCTTACTATGACTTAAACATGAGCAGTGTGCACCACTGTGTGTGTCTCAGAATGATTAGAGTCATTTTGTGACAAGTCTTCGGCCTATCTTCCCTCACTTCCTTCCTGCAATGTTCTATTTAAATGAAGTGTTCTTGTGGTTCTGTTACTGCAAGAATCCCCCTGCTCTCAATACTACAACGACTGCTCTTTACACGGCCACCACTCCTACTAATGCTACTGTGTCCAATGCTACTGTGTCCAATGCTACTGTGTCCAATGCTACTGTGTCTAATGGTACTATGCCTTAATACTACTAACAGTCTACACAAGTTGCTCTGGATAATGGTATGTGCTAATTGATGTTCTATATATGAATATACTGATAACGATGTGCGTTGCTGCTTATAGATTTACCATATTGATGATGGGAGGAGCCCAGTCGGCCAAAATGGACTTCATCTGCAGAGACTGTGAGATGTGACTCTGGACTGTCCTCCTGGAAGAACGTATGGGCCTCTTCCTCTCCATCTTTCTCTACAACATTGGCAGTCTCTGCCTTGTACCCTCTCTGCCACTGTCTTCCTCTACTCAAAGACAAGGGACCTTCCACCCCAAAATCCAAAGGCACCTATGACAGAGAGGGGTAGTGGCATCACAAGATGGAGATGTCGGACAATCTCTCACCTTACTTTTGTAGTTCTTGTCTTAATAAGGACAACACATTTGATATTTATGAATGTTGTGAACACGATATGTTATACTGCTGTTTAGTGAATTTGAATGTAAATGTGGTCATTTTTATAAAAGAAGACATGGTGTGTGGACCTATCCTGTGTTTGTTGTCTGTGTGTGAGTGCGTACATGCTCTATCCTTGTTCTTGGATGGTCTGAGGGAGGAACACACCTACCTTCCCATTGAACACAAATACCTTCAAAACTCCAGTATTTAGTTGACAGAGCATCTATTCCTGGCCTACAGGAACTGCTGTGCCCTCGCAGCGTGACGTTGTGCTGGGATGAGATTTCTCTCCATGTTTATTTCTGGTTGAGAACAGAACAGGAGGAAACTGAGAAACAACGTCATGCTCTGGAGATATCATATGAGGAGAAGACAAGACATGACCCAAATATGTCTGGATCTACTGTGGTTTTTAGGGGGCTCTACACTCCAAACAGTAGACAGCCCCGACCTATGTTTCATCACAACAGGGAAAGTGACTGCTGGATTATGGATGTAGATACCAACCAAGACAGTACAGCAGAAGTGATGAAAGCCATTTTGATTTTAGTGGTGCATAGTTGAGACTGTGTGGGTTCCATGTGTATATTGGGGTCCCTACTGGCAATGACTCATTGGGGGGGGGGGGGGGGGGGATTCTACAGTTTGTGTGTGAGTTGTTCCGTCTTTGATAGTGTTTCATTGTGGATCTCAGTACTGTACTACAAGTGTGCACTTCCGTGCGTGTATCATCTTCCAGGCCTTTGGAGCTGTGTCTGGGCGCGGTGTCAGTTCAGTTGGACATGGGAAAGTGGGTTAAATTCCAGGCATTCTGCTACATCTGAGACTGCTACAGCGTTTGGGATTGTCTGTTTCTGTCTGAGGCTTTATCTTGCCTCTCATGTGTAAGCCAGTCTCTTGCCAAACCCCACTGGCTATGGAAAAACAATTTAACTGGATTTAATTTGTTGCCCCCCCCCCCCCCCCCCACACACACACACCACTTCCCTTCCTCTCCCTCTCTTTTCTTTTGTGCACCTCTGAGACTTTGGGAATTAATCTTATTTAGTATACTAAATAACTCCATGCCCGGGTTGAGTGCAGGATTCCTCCCTACAGGTTATAGGCAATCGTCCATTTCAGGTGTGTTTTTTTGCACAAAACCAAATCTGGGTCGCAATGGACAGTTTGGTTGTGTGTGATGTCTGGCTTTTGTTTCTCATGTATTTTCTCGTGACAGTACAATGGCATACTTCCTTCTGTGGTCAGGTAGCTTATAAGATGCTAGTGTGAGAGGACAAACCTTCTAAGACATAAAGTACTATCTTGTTGGTGGCATTATTATGCAACTTTTGTTTTTCCATTTCACCACCTCTTTTTACTTTTTTTAATCTTTCATTTTCTGATTCTCTCTCTCCCTCCCCAGTCCTTGACTCAAAGGGTTAATGAAACCTAGTTGCTAAGAGCCCTAACCACTTTTTCCACTCTTGCTGGAAACTTTCCAGTGCTATTTATAAGAAAACTCAAACAATCAAAACTCACAATCAAGAGTGGCTGTTTGTCAGAATTAAGATATAATCCTAACATTCTAAATATCCTAGAAACCTTTTTTTTTCTTTTTCACAATTTTATGTGAATAGCTTAATAATTTGTTTGGAGGAAAAGTTGCCTCATTTCATATCATTTACATTATGTGAAGGCTTGGCCTGTTTATTCAAAGCATGCATGTCTAATGATAGTAAATAAAGTCAAGCTAGTTCTATTGCCCACTGTAAAGTAATCACAGTCCATCTTATTTGATGACATAGATAGAAATTCATGTAAATTTCATGAGCAATGCATTCATTGATCTATTATGTAACGTATGCATAAATAGCCTATAGCCTACTCAAATATTCTCTAAGGTGGTCTGGGCACAAACAGCTTTTGAAGATGTCTTTATGTAAACTTATGTAATTCAGCTATCATGTATTAATGCCAACATCATTGCAAAAAAAACTTTCCAAGGAGAGGGTAGTGATAGGCAGTGTACCGAGCCTCGGGAAAAAAATCATGTTATACTCTCTCACTGTCTCTAGGCAATTTATACGTCAAACAGCTTGCACATTTGATCTATCTTTCTCTCTCGCGCGCTCTCTCTCTCTTTTCGGACACAGCATCCTACAATAACATCACCATACACATCAGTGAGCAATCCGGCGTTGCGCGCACGAGACGCCACAGTCGCATCTATGGAGCGCTCCTGCCGCCTGTCCTACTATTGCATGAAATGAAAGTGTAATATGACATAGAAGCAAGACGCCCTGGCACTTCAAAAGGAAAACAAACCTTGCAGTCTACACCTCAACACTCGCGACTTTCCAACGATACCGACTTGAAACTTTTACAAGATACCCCCCCCTCCCCCCCGCACATTACACACACACACACACACACACACACACCGTTCCTCCACTTTGTATCCGTTCGTGTAAAATTCCCTCGGAGCTTTGCTGCTCATTTCACTCCGGCGGCTAGATGGACGAGGAAGAAGCCGCAGAAAGGATGCCTCCAGCCGGTGTCCGAACCCGGAATCGCCCGCCGCAAGTGATGCTGAACCAGAAAAAGATCAAAGCAAGACGGAAAAAGCGAAAGGAGTTGGTTTTGATCCAAATATGCTTGTTGGGAGGGATGCTTCTCGTCGTCAAGGGGTTCTCCTACCTAGCAGAAAATTCAGGTGAGGGTAGGCCTATCAACTTACCCCCCTGTTGAGGGATGGAATGCTGAAGTGGGAGTTCCATAATGGCTGTTATGTAGCCCATAGAGTCCATTGTTTTGTTACCATGTTACAAAACAATAAAATGTTACATTGATTTTGCACATCATACAAATTGTGTTTAAACTGTAGGCTACTTTTGAGTACTCGCTTTGCAGAGTTTTGAACTGGACTGGAGTGTGGTCAGGGGTGTCATGCACCCTTAAAAATCTGAGGGGGCACAAAGTATGTGAGGGTGGCTGGTGTGGGTGTGTGGTCAAGAGGGGGGTAGGGCCCTTGTCCTGAAGTTGGAGAATTTTTACATTTTTCAAACAGCTGAAACAGTTTTTTTCCTGCAATGTAGGGCACGGGTTGGAACCACATTTATTTTCCAATGGTTTAGTTCCGAACAGAACCATTCTTTTTTCGTTCCATTCCACTGTTCCAACCAGCAAAATGAAGTTCTGAACCAGTTCGAACCAAAATAAAAGTAACAGTTTATGGCGTTCCTTTCTGTTGTTTTTTTTAACCTCTGAAATATATATATATATTATATATTTACATTTAGCTCGACAATAAATGGCTTCACCAATCAATGTGCATAGAGCAGTTTTCTATGGAGTGGGTAAGCGATTTCATCTGTATAGGAAATTTAGTTCATTTTATATTGCCCTAACAGCATGGTTTAATCATAATGAAAGACAAACACACACACACTGTGCTGCCAGTCACAGTGTAGAGCGCAATATGCAACTTTATCTGAATTAGGCCCACAGAATTATACCTATGGAGGAGTGGCTTCTACAAAGAAACTTTAAATGTCATTGAACTTCCGAGTAGGTTTAACGTTGGACCACCGCAAACGTTAGCTAGCTAGCTAACACGCTTGTGTGTGCAGGGCAGCACTAGAATAAAAACACGTCTTACCTTTTTTGTAGTTAATAAATCCAATGTGACAACTATAGTATCCTTAGCTAGCGTTGAAAAGTCCATCCACTCTTCTCTAATTAACCATCTCTCCCTAATTTCTGAATTACGCTTGTAACGTCATCAGTAGGCTACAATAACCTATGTAATGTTGTCAGTAGGCTACAATAACCTATGTAATGTCGTCAGTAGGCTACAATAACCTATGTAACATCATCAGTAGTCTACAATAACCTATGTAACATTGTCAGTAGACTACAGTAACCTATGTAATGTTGTCAGTAGACTACAGTAACCTATGTAATGTCGTCAGTAGGCTACAATAACCTATGTAACTATGTCAGTAGACTACAGTAACCTATGTAATGTCGTCAGTAGGCTACAGTAACCTATGTAATGCCGTCAGTAGGCTACAATAACCTATGTAATGTCATCAGTAGGCTACAATAACCTATGTAACTATGTCAGTAGACTACAGTAACCTATGTAATGTTGTCAGTAGGCTACAGTAACCTATGTAATGTCGTCAGTAGGCTACAATAACCTATGTAACTATGTCAGTAGACTACAGTAACCTATGTAATGTCGTCAGTAGGGTACAGTAACCCATGTAATGTTGTCAGTAGGCTACAGTAACCTATGTAACGTCGTCAGTAGGCTACAGTAACCAATGTAACTATGTCAGTAGCCTACAGTAACCTATATAATGTTGTCAGTAGGCTACAGTAACCTATGTAATGTTGTCAGTAGGCTACAGTAACCTATGCAATGTTGTCAGTAGGCTACAGTAACCTATGCAATGTAGTCAGTAGGCTACAGTAACCTATGTAATGTTGTCAGTAGGCTACAGTAACCTACAGTAACCTATGTAATGTCATCAGTAGACTACAGTAACCTATGTAATGTTGTCAGTAGACTACAGTAACCTATGTAACGTCATCAGTAGGCTACAATAACATATGTAATGTCGTCAGTAGGGTACAGTAACCCATGTAATGTTGTCAGTAGGCTACAGTAACCTATGTAACGTCGTCAGTAGGCTACAGTAACCAATGTAACTATGTCAGTAGCCTACAGTAACCTATATAATGTTGTCAGTAGGCTACAGTAACCTATGTAATGTTGTCAGTAGGCTACAGTAACCTATGCAATGTTGTCAGTAGGCTACAGTAACCTATGCAATGTAGTCAGTAGGCTACAGTAACCTATGTAATGTTGTCAGTAGGCTACAGTAACCTACAGTAACCTATGTAATGTCATCAGTAGACTACAGTAACCTATGTAATGTTGTCAGTAGACTACAGTAACCTATGTAACGTCATCAGTAGGCTACAATAACATATGTAATGTCGTCAGTAGGCTACAATAACCTATGTAACATCATCAGTAGTCTACAATAACCTATGTAACATTGTCAGTAGACTACAGTAACCTATGTAATGTTGTCAGTAGACTACAGTAACCTATGTAATGTCGTCAGTAGGCTACAATAACCTATGTAACTATGTCAGTAGACTACAGTAACCTATGTAATGTCGTCAGTAGGCTACAGTAACCTATGTAATGCCGTCAGTAGGCTACAATAACCTATGTAATGTCATCAGTAGGCTACAATAACCTATGTAACTATGTCAGTAGACTACAGTAACCTATGTAATGTTGTCAGTAGGCTACAGTAACCTATGTAATGTCGTCAGTAGGCTACAATAACCTATGTAACTATGTCA
This sequence comes from Oncorhynchus kisutch, assembly GCF_002021735.2. Classification (NCBI taxonomy): domain Eukaryota; kingdom Metazoa; phylum Chordata; class Actinopteri; order Salmoniformes; family Salmonidae; genus Oncorhynchus; species Oncorhynchus kisutch. The sequence goes on from NC_034193.2 coordinate 47,940,671, forward strand.
GTAGACTACAGTAACCTATGTAATGTCGTCAGTAGGGTACAGTAACCCATGTAATGTTGTCAGTAGGCTACAGTAACCTATGTAACGTCGTCAGTAGGCTACAGTAACCAATGTAACTATGTCAGTAGCCTACAGTAACCTATATAATGTTGTCAGTAGGCTACAGTAACCTATGTAATGTTGTCAGTAGGCTACAGTAACCTATGCAATGTTGTCAGTAGGCTACAGTAACCTATGCAATGTAGTCAGTAGGCTACAGTAACCTATGTAATGTTGTCAGTAGGCTACACGAACCTACAGTAACCTATGTAATGTCGTCAGTAGACTACAGTAACCTATGTAATGTTGTCAGTAGGCTACAGTAACCTACAGTAACCTATGTAATGTCATCAGTAGACTACAGTAACCTATGTAATGTTGTCAGTAGGCTACAGTAACCTACAGTAACCTATGTAATGTTGTCAGTAGGCTACAGTAACCTATGTAATGTTGTCAGTAGGCTACAGTAACCTATGTAACGTCGTCAGTAGGCTACAGTAACCAATGTAACTATGTCAGTAGCCTACAGTAGCCTATATAATGTTGTCACTAGGCACCATAACCTGTGTAATGTTGTCAGTAGGCTACAGTAACCTACAGTAACCTATGTAATGTCGTCAGTAGACTACAGTAACCTATGTAACGTTGTCAGTAGGCTACATTAACCTATGTAATGTCATCAGTAGACTACAGTAACCTATGTAATGTTGTCAGTAGGCTACAGTAACCTGTGTAATGTCGTCATTAGGCTACAGTAACCTATGTAATGTCGTCAGTAGCCTACAGGAGACTACAGTAACCTATGTAACGTTGTCAGTAGGCTACAGTAACCTACAGTAACCTATGTAATGTTGTCAGTAGACTACAGCAACATACAGTAACCTATGTAATGTTGTCAGTAGGCTACAGTAACCTACAGTAACTTATGTAATGTCGTCAGTTGGCTACAGTAACCTATGTAATGTTGTCAGTAGGCTACAGTAACCTATGTAATGTCGTCAGTAGGCTACAGTAACCTATATAATGTCATCAGTAGACTACAGTAACCTATGTAATGTTGTCAGTAGGCTACAGTAACCTACAGTAACCTATGTAATGTTGTCAGTAGACTACAGTAACATACAGTAACCTATGTAATGTTGTCAGTAGGCTACAGTAACCTACAGTAACTTATGTAATGTCGTTAGTAGGCTACAGTAACCTATGTAATGTTGTCAGTAGACTACAGTAACCTATGTAATGTCGTCAGTAGGCTACAGTAGGCTACAGTAACCTATGTAATGTTGTCAGAAGGCTACAGTAACCTATGTAATGTTGTCAGTACGCTACATTAACCTATGTAATGTCATCAGTTAGCCACAGTAACCTATGTAATGTCGTCAGTAGGCTACAATAACCTATGTAACTATGTCAGTAGACTACAGTAACCTATGTAATGTCGTCAGTAGGCTACAATAACCTATGTAACTATGTCAGTAGGCTACATTAACCTATGTAATGTCATCAGTAGGCTACAGTAACCTATGTAATGTTGTCAGTAGGCTACAGTAACCTATGTAATGTCGTAAGTAGGCCACAGTAACCTATGTAATGTCGTCAGTAGGCCACAGTAACCTATGTAATGTCGTCAGTAGGCTACAGTAGGCCACAGTAACCTATGTAATGTCGTCAGTAGGCCACAGTAACCTATGTAACGTAGTCAGTAGGCTACAGTAACCTATGTAACGTTGTCAGTAGGCTGCAGTAATGTTGTCAGTAGGCTACACAAACCTATGTAACTTCGTCAGTAGGCTACAGTAACCTATGTAATGTCATCAGTAGCCTACAGTAATGTTGTCAGTAGGCTACAGTAATGTTGTTAGTAGGCTACAGTAACCTATGTAATGTCATCAGTAGGCTACAGTAACCTATGTAATGTCATCAGTAGGCTACAGTAATGTATGTAATGTTGTCAGTAGGCTACAGTAACCTATGTAGCGTCGTCAGTAGGCTACAGTAATCTACAGTTGAAGTCGGAAGTTTACATTCACTTTAGCCAAATGCATTTAAACTCAGTTTTTCACAATTCCTGACATTTAATCCTTGTAAAAATTCCCTGTCTTAGGTCAGTAGGATCACCACTTTATTTTAAGAATGTGAAATGTCAGAATAATAGTGGAGAGAATAATTTATTTCAGCTTTGATTTATTTCATCACATTCCCAGTGGGTCAGAAGTTTACATACACTCAATTAGTATTTGGTAGCATTGCCTTTAAATTGTTTAACTTGGGTCAAACGTTTTGGGTAGCCTTCCACAAGCTTCCCACAATAAGTTTGGTGAATTTTGGCCCATTCCTCCTGACAGAGCTGGTGTAACTGAGTCAGGTTTGTAGGCCTCTTTGTTCGCAAACACTTTTTCAGTGCTGCCCACAAATTGTCAATGGGATTGAGGTCAGGGCTTTGTGATGGCCACTCCAATAGCTTGACTTTGTTGTCCTTAAGCCATTTTGCCACAACTTTGGAAGTATGCTTGGGGTCGTTGTCCATTTGGAAGACCCATTTGCGACCAAGCTTTAGCTGTTGTCTTGAAATGTTGCTTCAATATATCCACATCATTTTCATACGTCATGATGCCTTCTATTTTGTGAAGTGCGCCAGTCCCTCCTGCAGCAAAGCACCCCCACAACATGATGCTGCCACCCCCGTGCTTCACGGTTGGGATGGTGTTCTTCGGCTTGCAAGCCTGCCCCTTTTTCCTCCAAACAAAATGATGGTCATTATGGCCATACGGTTCTATTTTTGTTTCATCAGACCAGAGGACATTTCTCCATGTGCAAGAGAGGAAGGGATATGTGCAGTTGCAAACCGTAGTCTGACTTTTTTATTGAGGTTTTGGAGCAGTGGCTTCTTCCTTGCTGAGCTGCCTTTCAGGTTATGTTGATATAGGACTCGTTTTACTGTGGATATAGATACTTTTGTACCCGTTTCCTCCAACAAGGTCGTTTTACTGTGGATATAGATACTTTTGTACCCGTGTCCTCCAGCATCTTTACAAGGTCCTTTGCTGTTGTTCTGGGATTGATTTGCACTTTTTTGCACCAAAGTACATTCATCTTTAGGAGACAGAACGCGTCTCCTTCCTGAGCGGTATGACGGCTGCGTGGTCCCATGGTGTTTATACTTGCGTACTGTTGTTTGTATAGATGAACGTGGTACCTACAGGCGTTTGAAAATTGCTCCCAAAAACTGAGTTTAAATGTATTTGGCTAAGGTGTATGTAAACTTCCGTCTTCAACTGTATATATTTACAGTACTAGTCAAAGGTTTGGACACACCTACTCATTCTATTTTTTATTTCTATATTTTACTATTTTCTACATTGTAGAATAATAGTGAAGACATCATAACTATGAAATAAGACATATGGAATCACGTAGTAATCAAAAAGGTGTTCAACACATTCTTCAAAGTAGTTACCCTTTGCCTTGATGACAGCTTTGCATACTCTTGGCATTGTCTCAACCAGCTTCACGAGGGAGTCACCTGGAATGCATTTCAATTAATCGGTGTGCCTTGTTAAAAGTTAATTTGTGGAATTTCTTTCCTTCTTAATGTGTTTGAGTCAATCAGTTGTGTTGTGACAATTTAGGGGTGGTATACAGAAGATACCCCTATTTGGTTAAATACCAAGTCCATATTATGGCAAGAACAGCTCAAATAAGCAAATATAAATGACAGTCTATCATTACTTTAAGACATGAAGGTCAGTCAAAACTTTGAAAGTTTCTTCAAGTGCAGTCTCAAAAGCCATCAAGCGCTATGATGAAACTGTTTCTCATGAGGACCGCCACAGGAAAGGAAGACCCAGAGTTACCTCTGCTGCAGAGGATCAGTTCATTAGAGTTACCAGCCTCAGAAATTGCAGCCCAAATAAATGCTTCACAGAGTTCATGGTCGAATTGCTGCAAAGAAACCACTACTAATGGACACCAATAATAAAACCGCTGTGTGTTTGTGAGACGCGGAGTAGGTGAACGGATGATATCCGCATGTGTGATTCCCACCATGAAGCATGGAGGTGTGATGGTGTGGCTGGGTGCTTTGCTGCTGACACTGTCTGTGATTGATTTAGAATTCAATGCACACTTAACCAGCATGGCTACCACAGCATTCTGCAGCGATACACCAACCCGCTTAGTTTGTTTCCGCTTTGTGGGACTATCATTTGTTTTTCAACAGGACAATGACCAAAACACACCTCCAGGCTGTGTAAGGGCAATTTGACCAGTGAGAGTGATGGAGTGCTGCATCAGATGACCTGGCCTCCACAATCACCTGACCTCAACCCCATTGAGATGGCTTGGGATGAGTTGGACCGCAGAGAGAAAAAAAAGCAGCCAACAAGTGCTCAGCATATGTGGGAACTCCTCCAAGACTGTTGGAAAAGGATTCCTCATGAAGCTGGCCTGAGAATGCCAAGAGTGTGCAAAGCTGCCATCAGGGATAATATGTTGAACACTTTTTTGGTCTCTACATGATTCCAAATGTGTTATTTCATAGTTTTGATGTCTTCACTATTATTCTTCAATGGAGAAAATATTTAGAGTAAAGAAAATCCTTTGAATGAGTAGGTGTGTCAGAGAAGCATTGCCTGTACAACCGCAGTAAAGCTCAGGTGTTTTATACTGCAGCTAAGCTGAAATCAGGGCAGAGTACCCAGGGGTATACTAAAAACACTTCTCCAGGTTACAGAGAGAGACAAAAGCTGTCCACCCCTACTCTCTTCCTCTACTACTCTATTAGAGGTCGACGTTTGCTTTTCGTGAGCTGTCACTTATATCCCATTGAATCCATTACAGAACAGGGACAGAAGGCTTGGTGCTTGTATATGAATATTCATATTTCATACTCATGATTTGTGCATCACTGCTATGTCAGTGTGCTCATCCTGGTAACGGAACAATGCAATGCAACAGGGACACACACTACCGTGTGTGTGTGTGTTCAAACCAACAATGACACTCCAGCTAATGCATTTCTCCTCTTCCCATTGTGTGCTTGTCTGCGAAACTATTAAACAACGTGCCGAATATATATTAATTCTGTTGATTATTTATGATCCACTTCATGAAGTGCGTGTGTGTGTGTGTGTGTTATGTTCTCTGAGCTTAATGGAGAAGCACTCAACGCCTTGCAGGCAGTGACACATTAATCACCAGTGCGATATGCTTGTTATTTCTGTGTGTGTGTATGTGTGTGTATGGATGGCCTGTGTGTGTGCATGTGTGTGTCAGTGAGAGGAGGTAAATACACATTGAATATTGGCACGCAATGCCCGCTGCCTGCCTTGTGAGTACAGAATCAAAGGTGATGATGCCAGGTGGAAAGTTCAGGCATACCACTAGGTCTGACTATAGGACAATTGAATACCTCTGCTTCCGATTATTTTGATTCAAAGCTTTTCTCTTTTGTTTCAGTCAGACGTGTGGTCAGCCAGCTGAAAAGGTTCCGAGTGGGTTTAGGGTTGTCCAAAGGAGAAAATGAATGAATCCTGTACCCTGTTTTTGTCTCTAGATGTGTTCTTTATTCAGAGTGCACTCATGATTCAAGTGGCATTTTGTGTGATTCAATACAATATATTCTGCCCCCAGTCCTTTCTCTTTGTTTCATTTCTCAGGGCATAATAACTTGATAAATATAACTTCAACACTGACAAAATAATTCTCCTCAGACTTTTTGTTGATTTCAAAGTAGATCATGGTCGTGTTAAGTAGGGACAAAACAGAATAAAACAGAGAGAAACCGGGCGGTAAAACTGAACTGGTCCAATAACAAATGCTCGTTTTCATTTTGTGTTGCAAAGAATTTTTGATCCATGTGCCTTAAGGAACATGCCCTGGTTACCTCTTTTCAAGCCTCCTCTACCTGTGTCTCGTAGGTTATGACACATCCAGCCCCACCACGTTTGATGATGAGCGATGGGGAGGCAGGAAGCTACTGCAGGAGGTGGACACATTGGACAGTAATAGCAGCATGGAAGAGGACGAGGAAAAGAAAAACTGCACCGAACCAGGTAACAAAATGAAAGAAAGAAATGAAACCTCTCATATCCCTTCCTCTCTTGCCCCCGCTCCAGGTAAGAGAGAAAGAAGGAAGAAAGAGAGCACCCCGTATTCTCCCTCCCTCCGTTATTCCCATCTCCTTGTCCTCCCAATCTGGGGTAAAAACAGACTTGGGTCAGATCGGCTCCCATGAGCCTACAGTACAACACACACACACACACACACACACACACACACACACACACACACACACACACACACACACACACACACACACACACACACACACACACACACACACACACACACACACGGTAGTGTTCTTTCTGGGTGTTTCAGCACTTTTCACACTTATTCTCGGTCACATTCTGGGACCCCTGTAGCTTTTCTGAAAAGTCAATGTCCCCAGTTTCCATGGCGACCTCTTATCTGATCATCAACGAGCGACTTGGGCTTGACTGTTCAAGCCGGCACTCGTCGATGGATGAATGGTGTGTAAGAATGCTTGAGTTACATGTTTTTATTTGACCTTTATTTAACTAGGCAAGTCAGTTAAGAGCAAATTCTTCTTTTCAATGACGGCATAGGAACAGTGGGTTAACTGCCATGTTCAGGGGCAGAACGTCAGATCTATACCTTGTCAGCTCGGGGATTCGATCTTGCACAACCTTCCGGTTACGAGTCCAATGCTCTAACCACTAGGCTCCACACTGCTAGATGAAATGGTGCTGTATATAACCAAAAATGGTTCAATCCCTTAAATAGATACAACTATATATATATACAGTACCAGTCAAACGTTTGGACACACCTACTCATTCAAGGATTTTTCTTTATTTTTACTATTTTCTACATTGCAGAATAATAGTGAAGACATCAAAACTATGAAATAACACATATGGAATCATGTAGTAACCAAAAAAGTGTTAAACAAATCAAAATATATTTTTCTTCAAAGTAGCCACCTTGATGACAGAACTTTTAAAGTTCATCAAGTGCTATGATGGACCTGGCTCTCAAGAGGACCACCACAGGAAAGGAAGACCCAGAGTTACCTCTGCTGCAGAGAATAAGTTCATTAGAGTTACCAGCCTCAGATTGCAGGCAAAATAAATGCTTCACGGAGTTCAAGTAGATACATCTCAACATCAACTGTTCAGAGAAGACTGCGTGAATCAGGCCTTCATGGGCGAATTGCTGCAAAGAAAGGACACCAATAAGAAGAAGAGACTTACTTGGGCCAAGAAACGTGAGCAATGGACATTAGACAGGTGGAAATCTGTCCTTTGGTCTGATGAGTCCAAATCAGAGATTGTTGGTTCAAATCGCCGTGGCTTTGTGAGATGCAGACTAGGTGAACGGATTATCTCTGCATGTGTGGTTCCCACCATGAAGCATGGAGGAGGAGGTGTGATGGTGTGGGGGTGATTTTGCTGGTGACACTATCTGTGATTTATTTAGAATTCAAGGCAAACTTAACCAGCATGGCTATCACAGCATTCTGCAGTAATACGCCATCCCATCTGGTTTATGCTTAGTGGGACTATCATTTGTTTTTCAACAGGACAATGACCCAAAACACCACCAGGCTGTGTAAGGGCTATTTGAACGAGAAGGAGTGTGATGGAGTGCTCCATCAGATGACCTGGCCTGCACAATCACCCGACCTCAACCCAATTGAGATGGTTTGGGATGAGTTGGACCGCAGAGTGAAGGAAAAGCAGCCAACAAGTGCTCGGCATATGTGGGAACTCCTTCAAGACTGTTGGAAAAGCATTCCTCATGAAGCTGGTTGAGAAAAATCCAAGAGTGTACAAAGCTGTCATCAAGGCAAAAGGTGACTACTTTGAAGAATCTCACATATAAAAATATGTTGAACACTTTTTTGGTTACTACATGATTCCATATGTGTTATTTCATAGTTTTGATGTCTTCACTATTATTCTACAATGTAGAAAATCCCCTGAATGAGTATGTGTGTCCAAACTTTTGACTGGTTCTGTATGTATAACTGCTAAGCACTATTATTCTTAGCAGTTTATTTGACAGGTTTAGAAGTGCATACCCCTACAGAGTTAATAAAGTGACTAAAATCTTAGGCTAAAACTGAGGGAATTTGAAGCAGGTCTCTTATATGTTTTTCGTCTTCAAAATCCCACATCCTTTCCAGATGAAACACAGCTTCTACTGTGTTCTTATTGGTCAGCTGCGTATGCATTTATGGACTTTCATCACCATCATCATCATCTTCCAGACCGGCCTATCCTGCATCATCTAGCCCAGTGTCTATTTATAGCCCTATATGGATGGAGGAAATTTGACATTGAACTCTGTTGTAATGGTGGGTTGAACTGAAGCTTGGGAGAAGGAAGGAGGGGAAGAGGGGATGGAGAGGGGTTCACGGAAGGATTGCGTTGACGTTTTGCTTTCTTACCTTGAGATAATGATGACACACATGCTGTCATATCCCCCCCCCCCCGCGCTCCCTTCACCTTTTACCTTACCCACCACATTCCCTCTCCTTTCCCCCACTCTCTGATGTGCTAATTAAGCAAAATGCCCACAATCAATCTCCCATCTCATCCTCCTCCCTCAAGGTCACCGTTATGGTCTATTAAAGGGAGATAGGGGTCGGAGGTCAAGTTATTCTCCTTTCCCTGCCTATTATAGTTCACCTCTCCTTCTCCTTGTTAAAATGAAAGCGAGCGTTTAAGAGGCCAGGACTCTGGGGTGACTCCAGTGACGCGTGGCGTAAAGGTAGAGGTTGGACTAAATGATAACCTCTCCTTTAAATATGTACACACACACACACACACACAGTTTGGACTAATAACCTCTCTTAAAGGTGTACTTTCTTTCACCCCTTTTCCTAATTTAATTTGCGAGTCCTGTTCCTGGTATAAAAAAAATACATGTAGTTCGTGTTAAGAGTCAGTCATGTTTTGATTTGACCTTTTGAGAAAGTGCTTTTCAGGAGGAGGGGGGGGGGTGTATGATTGCATTTATGATTGCGTGAGTGTGTTAGTGTACATTTACAGTGTGTGCAGATTTTTGTGTCTTTGAGTGCATATTTTCTTGTCTGTCTGTGTGTGTTATTGTCCGTGTGTTATTGTCCATGTGAGAGAGAGCACCCTGTATGCGTGTCTGTGTCTGAGTACCCTGCTGCCTCAGCATTAGAGATGGACAGTGCAGTACCAGTACCCCTGCTGCCTCAGCAGTAGAGATGGATGTGTATAGTGCAGTACCGGTACCCCTGCTGCCTCAGCAGTAGAGATGGATGTGTATAGTGCAGTACCGGTACCCCTGCTGCCTCAGCAGTAGAGATGGATGTGTATAGGACAGTACCAGTACCCCTGCTGCCTCAGCAGTAGTGATGGATGTGTATAGTGCAGTACCGGTACCCCTGCTGCCTCAGCAGTAGAGATGGATGTGTATAGGACAGTACCGGTACCCCTGCTGCCTCAGCAGTAGAGATGGATGTGTATAGTGCAGTACCGGTACCCCTGCTGCCTCAGCAGTAGAGATGGATGTGTATAGTGCAGTACCGGTACCCCTGCTGCCTCAGCAGTAGAGATGGATGTGTATAGTGCAGTACCGGTACCCCTGCTGCCTCAGCAGTGGAGATGGACATGTGTACAGTGCAGTACCGGTACCCCTGCAGTGGAGATGGACATGTGTACAGTGCAGTACCAGTACCCCTGCAGTGGAGATGGACATGTGTACAGTGCAGTACCGGTACCCCTGCTGCCTCAGCAGTGGAGATGGACATGTGTACAGTGCAGTACCGGTACCCCTGCAGTGGAGATGGACATGTGTACAGTGCAGTACCGGTACCCCTGCAGTGGAGATGGACATGTGTACAGTGCAGTACCGGTACCCCTGCAGTGGAGATGGACATGTGTACAGTGCAGGCCTTGATGACGCTCGGCGTGAGCTCCCCTGAAGTACCTGCAGAAGATTTCTCTGATTGTTCTGTTCCTTCCACCAACGTCCTGCTGCTCCTCCACTTCAGACGGAACCCCTCATTTCACTAACACACACACACACACACACACACACACACACACACACACACACACACACACACACACACACACACACACACACACACACACACACACACACACACACACACACACACACACACACACACACACACACACACGTGTGTGCCCACAAACACAAGAACACACACACACACACACACAGACAAACATACACACACATGCCGCCAGAAAGACATGAAATTACACATAACCCATCAAACCCATCATTATGCCACCTTCCATGATTTTAATTGCGGGGACCCCGCTGGGTGAGTTTATTTCTGATTTCTGATGCTTGGGGAAAGGATAGGAGGGGAGGGGAAAGAAGAGAGGAGAGGAAATGAGAGAGGAGGGGAAAGGATAGGAGGGGAGGGGAAAGAAGAGAGGAGAGGAAATGAGAGAGGAGGGGAAAGGATAGGAGGGGAGGGGAAAGAAGAGAGGAGAGGAAATGAGAGAGGAGGGGAAAGGATAGGAGGGGAGGGGAGGGGAAAGAAGAGAGGAGAGGAAATGAGAGAGGAGGGGAAAGGATAGGAGGGGAGGGGAAAGAAGAGAGGAGAGGAATTGAGAGAGGTGGGGAAAGGATAGGAGGGGAGGGGAAAGAAGAGAGGAGAGGAAATGAGAGAGGAGGGGAAAGGATAGGAGTGGAGGGGAAAGAAGAGAGGAGAGGAAATGAGAGAGGAGGGGAAAGGATAGGAGTGGAGGGGAAAGAAGAGAGGAGAGGAAATGAGAGAGGAGGGGAAAGGAAGGGAGGGGAAAGGAGAGAGGAGAGGAAAGGAAGGGAGGGGAAAGGAGAGAGGAGAGGAAAGGAAGGGAGGGGAAAGGAAGGGAGGGGAAAGGAGAGAGGAAAGGAAGGGAGGGGAAAGGGAGGGGAAAGGAGAGAGGAGAGGAAAGGAAGGGAGGGGGAAGGAGAGAGGAGAGGAAAGGAAGGGAGGGGAAAGGAAGGGAGGGGAAAGGAGAGAGGAGAGGAAAGGAAGGGAGGGGAAAGGAAGGGAGGGGAAAGGAAGGGAGGGGAAAGGAGAGAGGAGAGGAAAGGAGAGGGGAGAGGAAAGGAAGGGAGGGGAAAGGAAGGGATGGGAAAGGAGAGAGGAGAGGAAAGGAAGGGAGGGGAAAGGGAGGGGAAAGGAGAGAAGAGAGGAAAGGAAGGGAGGGGAAAGGAAGGGAGGGGAAAGCAGAGAGGAGAGGAAAGGAAGGGAGGCGAAAGGAGGGGATGGGAAAGGAGAGAGTAGCAGAGGAGGGTAGAAAAGAGCAGAGGAGGGGAGAGAAGTAAAGGAGGGGAGGAGAAATGGGAGAGGAGGGGAGGAAAGATCAGAGGAGAGGACAGGTGAGGAGGGGGTAAAAAAAAACAGGGGAGGGGAGAGGAAAGGAGGGGAAAGGAGAGAGGAGAAGAAACAGAGGAATGGAAAGGAGGAAAGTGGAAAGGAGAGAGGAGAGGAGAGGGGAGAGGAACGGAGGGGAAAGGAGAGAGGAAAAGAAACGGAGGAATGGAAAGGAGGAAAGTGGAAAGGAGAGTGGAGAGGGGAGGGGAGAAAAGAGCAGGGGAGGGGAGAGGAGAGGAAATCAGGGGAGGGGAGAGAGAAGAGGAAAGGAAAGGAAAGGAAGGGAGTGGAGATGAGAGGAAAGGAGGGGAAAGGAGAGAGGAAAGGAGGGGAGGGGAAAGGAGAGAGGTTAGGAGGGAAGAGGAGCGGAAAGGAGGAGACTGGAAAGGAGAGAGGTGAGGAGAGGAAAGGAAGAGAGGGGAAAGAGGAGAGGAAATATGAGGAGAGGAAAGGACAGAGGAGCAGAGGAGGGGAGGAAAGAGCAGAGGAGGGGAAATGAGAGAGCAGAGGAGAGGAGGGAAGGAGGGAGGGGAGAAAAGATAATAGGAGGGGAGAGGAGGGGAGAAAAGAGAGGAAGGGAGGAAAGGAGACGGGAGAGGAAATGAAGGGAAGGGAAGGAGACAGGAGAGGAAAGATGAGGAGAGGAAAGGAGGGAAGGGGAGAAAGAGAGGAGGGGAGGGGAGGGGAGAGGAGAGGAGGGGAGAAAAGAGCAGAGGAGAGGAAAGGAGAGATGAGAGGAAAGGAGAGAAGAGAGGAAGGGAGGGGAAGGAGAGAGGAGAGGAAATGAGAGAGGAGAGGGGTGGGGAGAAAGAGCAGGGGAGGGGAGAGAAGGGAGAGGGGAGAAAAGATGAGAGGAGAGAATGTACGGATGAAAGTAGATAAAGGTATAGAATAGGCCAGAAAAGAAGAGAGGGAACAAGCCACATGTGTGGCTTCAGAGATTTCATTATTTTTTAAAGGTTTCTGGTAGTGTAGGTAGATGGGTGTTCTCACTCTTCTTCTGGTAGTGTAGGTAGATGGGTGTTCTCACTCTTCTTCTGGTAGTGTAGGTAGATGGGTGTTCTCACTCTTCTTCTGGTAGTGTAGGTAGATGGGTGTTCTCACTCTTCTTCTGGTAGTGTAGGTAGATGGGTGTTCTCACTCTTCTTCTGGTAGTGTAGGGTAGATGGGTGTTCTCACTCTTCTTCTGGTAGTGTAGGTAGATGGGTGTTCTCACTCTTCTTCTGGTAGTGTAGGTAGATGGGTGTTCTCACTCTTCTTCTGGTAGTGTAGGTAGATGGGTGTTCTCACTCTTCTTCTGGTAGTGTCGCTAGATGAGTGTTCTCACTCTTCTTCTGGTAGTGTAGGTAGATGGGTGTTCTCACTCTTCTTCTGGTAGTGTCGGTAGATGAGTGTTCTCACTTCTTCTGGTAGTGTAGGTAGATGGGTGTTCTCACTCTTCTTCTGGTAGTGTAGGGTAGATGGGTGTTCTCACTCTTCTTCTGGTAGTGTAGGTAGATGGGTGTTCTCACTCTTCTTCTGGTAGTGTAGGTAGATGGGTGTTCTCACTCTTCTTCTGGTAGTGTAGGTAGATGGGTGTTCTCACTCTTCTTCTGGTAGTGTCGCTAGATGAGTGTTCTCACTCTTCTTCTGGTAGTGTAGGTAGATGGGTGTTCTCACTCTTCTTCTGGTAGTGTCGGTAGATGAGTGTTCTCACTTCTTCTGGTAGTGTAGGTAGATGGGTGTTCTCACTCTTCTTCTGGTAGTGTTGGTAGATGGGTTTTTTCACTCTTCTTCTGGTAGTGTAGGTAGATGGGTGTTCTCACTCTTCTTCTGGTAGTGTTGGTAGATGGGTTTTTTCACTCTTCTTCTGGTAGTGTAGGTAGATGGGTGTTCTCACTCTTCTTCTGGTAGTGTAGGTAGATGGGTGTTCTCACTCTTCTTCTGGTAGTGTTGGTAGATGGGTTTTTTCACTCTTCTTCTGGTAGTGTAGGTAGATGGGTGTTCTCACTCTTCTTCTGGTAGTGTTGGTAGATGGGTTTTTTCACTCTTCTTCTGGTAGTGTAGGTAGATGGGTGTTCTCACTCTTCTTCTGGTAGTGTAGGTAGATGGGTGTTCTCACTCTTCTTCTGGTAGATGAGTGTTCTCACTCTTCTTCTGGTAGTGTAGGTAGATGGGTGTTCTCACTCTTCTTCTGGTAGTGTAGGTAGATGGGTGTTCTCACTCTTCTTCTGGTAGTGTAGGTAGATGGGTGTTCTCACTCTTCTTCTGGTAGTGTTGGTAGATGGGTTTTTTCACTCTTCTTCTGGTAGTGTAGGTAGATGGGTGTTCTCACTCTTCTTCTGGTAGTGTAGGTAGATGGGTGTTCTCACTCTTCTTCTGGTAGTGTAGGTAGATGGGTGTTCTCACTCTTCTTCTGGTAGTGTAGGGTAGATGGGTGTTCTCACTCTTCTTCTGGTAGTGTAGGTAGATGGGTGTTCTCACTCTTCTTCTGGTAGTGTAGGTAGATGGGTGTTCTCACTCTTCTTCTGGTAGTGTAGGTAGATGGGTGTTCTCACTCTTCTTCTGGTAGTGTCGCTAGATGAGTGTTCTCACTCTTCTTCTGGTAGTGTAGGTAGATGGGTGTTCTCACTCTTCTTCTGGTAGTGTCGGTAGATGAGTGTTCTCACTTCTTCTGGTAGTGTAGGTAGATGGGTGTTCTCACTCTTCTTCTGGTAGTGTAGGGTAGATGGGTGTTCTCACTCTTCTTCTGGTAGTGTAGGTAGATGGGTGTTCTCACTCTTCTTCTGGTAGTGTAGGTAGATGGGTGTTCTCACTCTTCTTCTGGTAGTGTAGGTAGATGGGTGTTCTCACTCTTCTTCTGGTAGTGTCGCTAGATGAGTGTTCTCACTCTTCTTCTGGTAGTGTAGGTAGATGGGTGTTCTCACTCTTCTTCTGGTAGTGTCGGTAGATGAGTGTTCTCACTTCTTCTGGTAGTGTAGGTAGATGGGTGTTCTCACTCTTCTTCTGGTAGTGTTGGTAGATGGGTTTTTTCACTCTTCTTCTGGTAGTGTAGGTAGATGGGTGTTCTCACTCTTCTTCTGGTAGTGTTGGTAGATGGGTTTTTTCACTCTTCTTCTGGTAGTGTAGGTAGATGGGTGTTCTCACTCTTCTTCTGGTAGTGTAGGTAGATGGGTGTTCTCACTCTTCTTCTGGTAGTGTTGGTAGATGGGTTTTTTCACTCTTCTTCTGGTAGTGTAGGTAGATGGGTGTTCTCACTCTTCTTCTGGTAGTGTTGGTAGATGGGTTTTTTCACTCTTCTTCTGGTAGTGTAGGTAGATGGGTGTTCTCACTCTTCTTCTGGTAGTGTAGGTAGATGGGTGTTCTCACTCTTCTTCTGGTAGATGAGTGTTCTCACTCTTCTTCTGGTAGTGTAGGTAGATGGGTGTTCTCACTCTTCTTCTGGTAGTGTAGGTAGATGGGTGTTCTCACTCTTCTGGTAGTGTAGGTAGATGGGTGTTCTCACTCTTCTTCTGGTAGTGTTGGTAGATGGGTTTTTTCACTCTTCTTCTGGTAGTGTAGGTAGATGGGTGTTCTCACTCTTCTTCTGGTAGTGTTGGTAGATGGGTTTTTTCACTCTTCTTCTGGTAGTGTAGGTAGATGGGTGTTCTCACTCTTCCTCTGGTGGTGTAGGTAGATGGGTGTTCTCACTCTTCTGGTAGTGTTGGTAGATGGGTGTTCTCACTTCTGGTAGTGTAGGTAGATGGGTGTTCTCACCCTTCTTCTGGTAGTGTTGGTAGATGGGTGTTCTCACTCTTCTTCTGGTAGTGTTGGTAGATGGGTGTTCTCACTCTTCTTCTGGTAGTGTAGGTAGATGGGTGTTTTCACTCTTCTTCTGGTAGTGTTGGTAGATGGGTGTTCTCACTCTTCTGGTAGTGTAGGTAGATGGGTATTCTCACTCTTCTACTGGTAGTGTAGGTAGATGGGTGTTCTCACTCTTCTTCTGGTAGTGTAGGTAGATGGGTGTTCTCACTCTTCTTCTGGTGTGTAGGTAGATGGGTGTTCTCACTCTTCTTCTGGTAGTGTAGGTAGATGGGTGTTCTCACTCTTCTTCTGGTAGTGTAGGTAGATGGGTGTTCTCACTCTTCTTCTGGTAGTGTAGGTAGATGGGTGTTCTCACTCTTCTTCTGATAGTGTAGGTAGATGGGTGTTCTCACTCTTCTTCTGGTAGTGTTGGTAGATGGGTGTTCTCACTCTTCTGGTAGTGTAGGCAGATGGATATTCTCACTCTTCTGGTAGTGTCGGTAGATGGGTGTTCTCACTCTTCTACTGGTAGTGTAAGTAGATGGGTGTTCTCAC
This sequence comes from Oncorhynchus kisutch, assembly GCF_002021735.2. Taxonomy (NCBI): domain Eukaryota; kingdom Metazoa; phylum Chordata; class Actinopteri; order Salmoniformes; family Salmonidae; genus Oncorhynchus; species Oncorhynchus kisutch. The sequence continues at coordinate 47,956,431 of NC_034193.2, forward strand.
TCTTCTTCTGGTAGTGTAGGTAGATGGGTGTTCTCACTCTTCTTCTGGTAGTGTTGGTAGATGGGTGTTCTCACTCTTCTGGTAGTGTTGGTAGATGGGTGTTCTCACTTCTGGTAGTGTAGGTAGATGGGTGTTCTCACCCTTCTTCTGGTAGTGTTGGTAGATGGGTGTTCTCACTCTTCTTCTGGTAGTGTTGGTAGATGGGTGTTCTCACTCTTCTTCTGGTAGTTAGGTAGATGGGTGTTCTCACTCTTCTTCTGGTAGTGTTGGTAGATGGGTGTTCTCACTCTTCTTCTGGTAGTGTAGGTAGATGGGTGTTCTCACTCTTCTTCTGATAGTGTAGGTAGATGGGTGTTCTCACTCTTCTTCTGGTAGTGTAGGTAGATGGGTGTTCTCACTCTTCTTCTGGTAGTGTTGGTAGATGGGTTTTTTCACTCTTCTTCTGGTAGTGTAGGTAGATGGGTGTTCTCACTCTTCTTCTGGTAGTGTAGGTAGATGGGTGTTCTCACTCTTCTTCTGGTAGTGTTGGTAGATGGGTGTCCTCACTCTTCTTCTGGTAGTGTTGGTAGATGGGTGTTCTCATTCTTCTTCTTGTGGTGTAGGTAGATGGGGGTTCTCACTCTTCTTCTGGTAGTGTTGGTAGATGGCTGTTCTCACTCTTCTTCTGGTAGTGTTGGTAGATGGGTGTTCTCACTCTTCTTCTGGTGGGGTTGGTAGATGGGTCCTCAGGGACTGGAGAAGATTCCGATGAGGAGTGTTAGGTTTTAAGAGATGGATTTGGTGCTCTATGGTTTGTAGGTAGAGGAGTTAGCCCTATGCACTTGTAGGGCATAGGGTTATTTTACAGAGGCTGGCATGAGGAGGTATAGGAGGACAGGCTCATTGTAATGGCTGGAATGGAATGAATGGAACAGAACATGGTTTCCATATGTTTGATACCATTTCACGTATTCCATTCCAGCTTTTACAATGAGCCCATCCTCCTGTAGCGCCGTCCAACAGCCTCCTCTGCTATGTAGGCTATTTTCACTCAGCATCTGGCCAGAAAAGGGAAGAGTAGAGATGTGTGAGATTGCTGATAGGGCTGTGCGGTTGAAGAATAGGTGACAGACAAAGAGAGAGAGACCCAAAGGATGTGTGGGTTTATGAGACGCTTTCATGGCCTTTGATTTACTGCTGTGAGACGATCAGACTTGTACAGTTTGTAATAAAACAACACAAAAGGATGTTCTTAGAACTAGACCTTGTTGTGGACATCGAACGTAAGTGTTTTCATTAGAACTAGACCTTGTTGTGGTCATCGAACGTAAGTGTTTTCATTAGAACTAGACCTTGTTGTGGTCATCGAACGTAAGTGTTTTCATTAGAACTAGACCTTGTTGTGGACATCGAACGTAAGTGTTTTCATTAGAACTAGACCTTGTTGTGGTCATCGAACGTAAGTGTTTTCATTAGAACTAGACCTTGTTGTGGTCATCGAACGTAAGTGTTTTCATTAGAACTAGACCTTGTTGTGGTCATCGAACGTAAGTGTTTTCATTAGAACTAGACCATGTTGTGGACATCGAACGTAAGTGTTTTCATTAGAACTAGACCTTGTTGTGGTCATCGAACGTAAGTGTTTTCATTAGAACTAGACCTTGTTGTGGTCATCGAACGTAAGTGTTTTCATTAGAACTAGACCTTGTTGTGGACATCGAACGTAAGTGTTTTCATTAGAACTAGACCTTGTTGTGGTCATCGAACGTAAGTGTTTTCATTAGAACTAGACCTTGTTGTGGTCATCGAACGTAAGTGTTTTCATTAGAACTAGACCTTGTTGTGGTCATCGAACGTAAGTGTTTTCATTAGAACTAGACCTTGTTGTGGACATCGAACGTAAGTGTTTTCATTAGAACTAGACCATGTTGTGGTCATCGAACGTAAGTGTTTTCATTAGAACTAGACCTTGTTGTGGTCATCGAACGTAAGTGTTTTCATTAGAACTAGACCTTGTTGTGGTCATCGAACGTAAGTGTTTTCATTAGAACTAGACCTTGTTGTGGTCATCGAACGTAAGTGTTTTCATTAGAACTAGACCTTGTTGTGGTCATCGAACGTAAGTGTTTTCATTAGAACTAGACCTTGTTGTGGTCATCGAACGTAAGTGTTTTCATTAGAACTAGACCTTGTTGTGGTCATCGAACGTAAGTGTTTTCATTAGAACTAGACCTTGTTGTGGTCATCGAACGTAAGTGTTTTCATTAGAACTAGACCTTGTTGTGGACATCGAACGTAAGTGTTTTCATTAGAACTAGACCTTGTTGTGGACAACGAACGTAAGTGTTTTCATTAGAACTAGACCTTGTTGTGGTCATCGAACGTAAGTGTTTTCATTAGAACTAGACCTTGTTGTGGTCATCGAACGTAAGTGTTTTCATTAGAACTAGACCTTGTTGTGGTCATCGAACGTAAGTGTTTTCATTAGAACTAGACCTTGTTGTGGTCATCGAACGTAAGTGTTTTCATTAGAACTAGACCTTGTTGTGGTCATCGAACGTAAGTGTTTTCATTAGAACTAGACCTTGTTGTGGTCATCGAACGTAAGTGTTTTCATTAGAACTAGACCTTGTTGTGGACATCGAACGTAAGTGTTTTCATTAGAACTAGACCTTGTTGTGGTCATCGAACGTAAGTGTTTTCATTAGAACTAGACCTTGTTGTGGTCATCGAACGTAAGTGTTTTCATTAGAACTAGACCTTGTTGTGGTCATCGAACGTAAGTGTTTTCATTAGAACTAGACCTTGTTGTGGTCATCGAACGTAAGTGTTTTCATTAGAACTAGACCTTGTTGTGGTCATCGAACGTAAGTGTTTTCATTAGAACTAGACCTTGTTGTGGTCATCGAACGTAAGTGTTTTCATTAGAACTAGACCTTGTTGTGGTCATCGAACGTAAGTGTTTTCATTAGAACTAGACCTTGTTGTGGTCATCGAACGTAAGTGTTTTCATTAGAACTAGACCTTGTTGTGGTCATCGAACGTAAGTGTTTTCATTAGAACTAGACCTTGTTGTGGTCATCGAACGTAAGTGTTTTCATTAGAACTAGACCTTGTTGTGGTCATCGAACGTAAGTGTTTTCATTAGAACTAGACCTTGTTGTGGTCATCGAACGTAAGTGTTTTCATTAGAACTAGACCTTGTTGTGGTCATCGAACGTAAGTGTTTTCATTAGAACTAGACCTTGTTGTGGTCATCGAAGGTAAGTGTTTTCATTAGAACTAGACCTTGTTGTGGTCATCGAACGTAAGTGTTTTCATTAGAACTAGACCTTGTTGTGGTCATCGAACGTAAGTGTTTTCATTAGAACTAGACCTTGTTGTGGTCATCGAACGTAAGTGTTTTCATTAGAACTAGACCTTGTTGTGGTCATCGAACGTAAGTGTTTTCATTAGAACTAGACCTTGTTGTGGTCATCGAACGTAAGTGTTTTCATTAGAACTAGACCTTGTTGTGGTCATCGAACGTAAGTGTTTTCATTAGAACTAGACCTTGTTGTGGTCATCGAACGTAAGTGTTTTCATTAGAACTAGACCTTGTTGTGGTCATCGAACGTAAGTGTTTTCATTAGAACTTGGTTTTTCAACTCCTCCTTTGATTTTAAACCTGATATTTGAAACATGACATGATTTGAAAACTCCTTCTCTTTTTATAACTAATCCTTGTGTTCTTCAAGTTCTCCTGTCCTTCACTAGGATGCTGGAGACAATTCCATATGCATTATGCACAAGGTCTAGACTTAACCGGTAATGTTCTCAACAACTGTATGCCACGATCAAATGAGAACACACACACACACACTGCTGCTGTAGCGGGGACCCCAGCCCCTGTATGAGGCTGCGGCAGTACACTGCTCTCTCAAGGGGTCTCCTGCCTTCCCGGAGGCATTCAGTCTTCAGCACACACTATCTGTTTTGGCCATGACTTAATTAGGGTTCCCTCTGAACAGTGTGGGTGTGTGCACAGTGTGTGTGATACCCTTAGGAAGCTGGAAGGGCCAATTGATTAATTGCAGTATGATGCCCCAGATGTCTGTAGAGGTGGGTGATAGCTAAGTAGGTAGGTATGTGTGTTTGCCTGCGTTCGTGTGTGCGTGCGTGCGTGCGTGGACTCCTAGCACTTTGACCCATAGGCTCACTAGAAGAGATGAAGCCTTGTCTAACTCAATATATAGTTGATGAAATCAAATAAAAACATCTTCTGACTTACAACTGTCAGCTTTTACATCGTGATAAACATCAGGTCTGGGTTCAACTACTATTCCAAAGCTTTCAAGTACTTTAAGTTTTTCCTGTAGCCTGCCTTGAGTTGCTGTAGCCTGCCTTGAGTTGCTGTAGCCTGCCTTGAGTTGCTGTAGCCTGCCTTGAGTTGCTGTAGCCTGCCTTGAGTTGCTGTAGCCTGCCTTGAGTTGCTGTAGCCTGCCTTGAGTTGCTGTAGCCTGCCAGATGGGTGGACTGGGCGGTTGCCGTTTCAATTCTATTTGAACCCAGATTTGCTAATCATATTCATATTGGTGATGACCCATCTATACCGAGAGACATTTCCTTTGAGAAATCAACTGCTGGGTATTGTGATGCTTGAGGGGGCTGAGGTTGGGGTTTTCATAATAACCACAACAGCTACAGATGGTGTGTGTGTGTACTTTAGTGTGCAGATTGCAGACGCCATATACTTATTGCATGAGGAATGAGGAGGAGATCGTTCCTCGTGGGAATAAGACCCATCTATCTCTGCAATTAGCTTAGCAAGTTTCCCCGAAACTGTCACTGGGGTCACCACCTCTTTCTTTGCTTTTCTCGTTTTCTCTCTCTCTCTCTCTCTCTCTCTCTCTCTCTCTCTCTCTCTCTCTCTCTCTCTCTCTCTCTCTCTCTCTCTCTCTCTCTCTCTGTGTGGCTGTGGTGGTAAACTAATTATGTCTGTCGTTTTGTTTTGTCTCTCGCTCCCTCTCTGTCTCACCATATCTCTCCTTCTTTCTCCTTCGTTCTCTAAGCAGCTCACCGTTGAATTATAGAACCAAGGATGTTGTCCTACAGCGGAAGTCACTCCACACACCTTTAAAGATTCATCTGATAGTGAATGATATTCAGCAGTCTTCCTGACTGCTAGGAACATCCTATTCCTTTAACTGTTTCCCCAGAGAGGTCAGAGGAGCTTAAAGAAACCTATGTCTTTTTACATTTTTACACAGTCACACATTCCTCTTGAGTAGGTAGATTAGGCGTAATGCTGTGGCTCAGTGCAGTAGAATGAGCGTCCCTGAGTTAGTTAGTTAGTTAGTGCAAGTGAGGCCAGGGATTTCAGTAGAAGATGCTGGGTCACATCAGCACATACGTTTCACTCTGTGGCGTCGATAGTGTTTCCCCTAGTGATAGTGATGAGTCCTATCTTATGCTAGCTTATTTCAGGTTCGGTTAAGATGGGCATTTATGATGACACAGATGTAGGATCTTAATTTGATCACTCTTTTGTTGCTGAGGATTTTCTATGCCACCGTAGGTAATGCAGATTAGCTTTGTGATTTACATAAATTGACTGAAAACCTGCACTAACACGCGGTTATATTAAGTGTTGCACTTTTCATGTAGCCTACTTCTGGCTAGCTTATAGCCTCACCACAGATCATGCAACATTATGGTCTAAACGTTCAGATCCTCTTGCTGCAGGATTATTTTGCTGTGACAATACTGCTCAATTGAAGCTCCCACATCTGTAGGTTCATGATGGCCTTAATGGTATCACTCGCTGTATATAACCTTAAACATCCATAGGTCTATCTGTATATTGGAGAGTGGTTACATTTCCCAACAATATACCTTCCCAAACCAGACCCGAAGAGGGTTCTTTTAAGTTATTTTTAGTCTTTCTCATTGTCTCCCCCGGCGTGTGTCCACACAGCTTGGCACGCGATCCTAGTGTCTAACTGACACTTTCAACTGAGAAAACTCCTCCAAACAGCACGAAACCACCCCCCCCCCCCACCCCCGTATAGCACCCAGGTCAGTTGTCACTTAATCTCTGTTAACCCAGAAGTAAACACTTGCGTAATTTGGTCAGCTGTGTGATTCACTTCTGTGTTCGTACCTGTTAAAATGTTTGTCTCCACCCTCGCAAAGGGAAACTCTCAGCCGACGCCCCCTTGTGAAAGAGATGCTACTTTACTGTCTCTCACACCTATCTGTGCTCTTACTGTAACTCAAGTCTAAGCAGTTTAATAACACTGCCTTCACCCAATCCTGTAACGTCCAAATAACCAGTGACAATAACCCCAAAACCAGAACTAATGCTGCTCATTAGATCAATGCACCCCATTCAGTCCCGGCAGATCAGTCTACACACAGAATCTGCCCACGGGAGATTAGTTGTCCCTTAGTGTGAATTCACTCATATGTCATTCGCTGGGGGTGGATGTGATATGTCCGTTCGGAAGCCCGCTTTGACTTGTCATTGGCTGGAGGGGATTGGAGGGGAGGGGCCGGATGTTGGTGTTGAGTCAAGCAGACAGGTATCAAATAACAGCAAAATACTTGTTTATAATATTACCTATTATAATCTGTTCACTTTTACACTGGGAGTTGGCCTATATGGAAAGGGCTAAATTGATATGTTTCTTACAGAAGGAATATGAAAAGCACACGCATAACCATGGTAGCAATTGAAAGGGAACAGTTTGGAGTTATTGAGAAAATGATTAGACCAAAGGTGAGCACACAACAGTTCACCTGACTGACACAAGACTGAATCCAAACGTAACATTTATTGTACTTTTCACCGCATTTGTTGATAACGAAATCTGAAAATACTCTGGATACATTCTGTAACATGAGAAGACTGTCCCTGGAAAATGTGAGGTAGTTGCAACATAAGACAAAACAATTACAAGAGTTTGAGTGAGAGGACTAACTGGAGTCTCCATGTGGCTGCTGTGCAGCTGGGCCGTTGTGGAACTAGAACAAGCACATTTGTAGTTGTTCCGTTTCGGAACAGAACCCTGCATCCCCGCCATCACACAATTACTGTTATTGTTTACGCAATCCAATCCTCTTGATCGCGCATTCTTCTGTCTCTTACATAGCAGGCGTAAAAGAAACACAGACCGGACAGGTAGCCTCACTATGGATGATGGTCATTGTAGCTAATTATCACGTTTTCTGTGCTAAACTATGCAGAACATTGGCCTCTTGGAAACTACAACTCCCTACTACTTTGCACAGTTCGGGCGTGATCTGATTTATCTCAAGAGAAACTGCAGCGCAATGTGCGCATTGAGTTTACAATTTTATATATTTTTTAAATCTAATCATCGAACAGACATAGGTCAATTAGTTGTTTCAAAAACTTTAAATGACCGACATTTTGGTGAATCATTCAGCACTACAAATGTAACATACAACTGCAGGAAGGCGTTACTATGCGAAATAGTAGAGGATATGTGTTCAGAAGTGGAGGTTTCATGCTGTCGACAAAATGTGGTTTGGCACACACACGCATCTTGTTTTGCTCCGCACAGATTGTGTGTGTGTGCGATGCACCACAGCGAGCGAAAGCAGGAGACCTTAAATGTCACATTACTCAGCAAGGTAGCTACACTCACGACACGCAATGTGTCACCACGCGTCAGCGTCTGCTGAGCATGTGTTGAGAGGAGGCCCCTAACCCTCCACGTGCACAACCAGGCTGCACACAAGAGCATCCGTGCGCGGTGCACATGCATGAGCCTGGCTCTGGAGAGCGTGAAATAACAAGGTTAATCATCATTTTAATCCAACACTGAAAACTACCGTATAGACCCTAATGATGTTGCTGTTGTTTTGTCATTGTTGTCCTCAATATCCTCAAACCATACTAAATGTCAGGTGATGAGTGTACACGGCTAGGGTACGATGACTTTCGTCATAACACAACTCCTGTTAACCCTCCGTTTTGTCGACCTGTACGTGAGAGAGATACTGTACGTGCTATTCTATCACTTTTCCCTTGTCCTTCTAACACCATCTCTCTTCTACAATGTTCTAGTTCCCCCACGCGTCAAGTCAATTCCCCAGAATGCTTTGCAACGCAGCCATATGGTGCATGGGGCTGAAGTTCCGTGTCTATTTTTAATCCCGGTGATGTATGTCATATTTTAAGCAGCAGTGCTTTCAGCTCCTATTTCCGTTTCTTTCTTTCTTTGACAATAGAAGACACACGCTGTGTCCCAAATGGAACACTATTCTATTTGTAGTGCACTTCTTTTGACTAGAGCCGTATGGGCTTCCAGATCTCATCGTTCTTTTTTTTCTATTACACAATAGAAGACAGTTGAAGATTTAAAGTCAAAGGCTGCACCCAAAATAACGCCCTACTGCCTACATAGTGCACTACTTTTGTCCAGGGCCCATATAGCTCTGGCGAGAAGTAGTGCACTGTGAAGGGAATATAGTTTCTGTTTTGACGTTGAAATCGGCCTTGTGTAGGAGTGATCAACATCCAATCACAAACACCGTTGCTGCTCTGCTGTTATCCTAATGGATTTCGCAACGACTGATTTTAACAGCAGGCAAACTGATTCAAGATCTCTTCCTCTTCTCGCCAGTCCCAGGGAAATGGATTGGGTGTGTGTGTGTGTAGGACAAAGCGTGTTGGATGGTTGGGTTGGATGGTTGGCCTACTTCAGGGTTATTTGAGGCTGTTGTTAATCTACCAGGCGTACAGGGATACAGTACTGTAGGCAATGTGAATCTGTGTTTGATCTGTGTTAGAGGATTGGAAGGAACAAGTGGCCTGAATGGTCTAGCAATTTAGACCACAGCCTCCTGCATACATATGTAGATGTGTCGGCGTAGATTTGAATCAAGACTACTGCCTTGTGTCGCATTCTCTCTCTACCCTCCATATCTCTGTCATCCTCTCTCTGTCTTTTCCAGAAATAAGAAAAAAAGGACCGGAAGGAATTAGGGAAACAATGAATGTTTGGAGCGACTAGTCTGGATCATGCTTCAATCAACATATTCCCTTTGTTGAGGTTAGAAAGGAGTAGGTCTATAGATGCTATGGTGCCATACCATTTTCATTGGTTCGATTTCTGTTTTGATGATAGTGAATATGTTAGTCGAGATTTTAACATCCCTTCAAAGACCAGAAGATACATTTGATAACATTTTAAATTCACCTCAGGGTCAATTTAGCACGATTGAAAATCTTTCAACCAAATCTCCCTCGTCTCAAGTTCCAAAAATCGGACTCTGTTCCTTTCGAAGACCTTCTTGAAACAGACAGGTTGAAACCTACTCCTTTAAAAGCTCTTCCTCTCTTCCCTCTCCTCTCCATCGTCCTTCCATCGTTCTCGTCGATAACAACATGTCTTAGTCATGCAATTAGACAGTAGGATTAAAGGAAGTGGCTACAACAACCTCGTCACTTGGGGGTTGTTTTTGTGTACTTTGTGTGTTGTTTTTGTGTCTGAAAGGAACAACATCTCCCACCGTGCATAATTATCCTGCAGTGTGAGATGCCGAAACATGCACACACACACACACACACACAAAATTATTCAGGACTGAAATGCCGAAACGCACAACTCATAATTGCCTGGATCACCTCCAGCAGCTGATGATGGTTGATAGGAGTGTGTGTGTGTGTGTGTGGTAAATCTATACTACTTGATGTCCTGTTAAGAAGAGCTAGTTAGCGAAGAATTCATTAGCTCTGTATTTAGCGGTTATTCATCATCATTATTTATCATTGCCATGACGCCTATACATTAATGAGCCTTCACCGCAACAACAACTAATTATGTTACAATTTGATACAATTATAATGAATGGTATGGAGACTCAGTTAACACATTATACAGATATAGTATATTCCCCAAATAGTAATCAAGCTCACAATAAGAAACTTCTACTGGTTGTCTCCTATTCGCCCTTAGTAGTGTCGACATGGACTTTCATAGTGTTCCCCTGAACAGTTAACAGGGGAATGGTCCCTGAACAGGGGAATGGTCAACCCCTGTTAGTGTCTGCTTCCCTTCAAATCCCTGTTAGTGTCTGCTTCCCTTCAAATCCCTGTTAGTGTCTGCTTCCCTTCAAATCTCTGTTAGTGTCTGCTTCCCTTCAAACCTCTGTTAGTGTCTGCTTCCCTTCAAATCCCTGTTAGTGTCTGCTTCCCTTCAAATCTCTGTTAGTGTCTGCTTCCCTTCAAATCCCTGTTAGTGTCTGCTTCCCTTCAAATCTCTGTTAGTGTCTGCTTCCCTTCAAATCCCTGTTAGTGTCTGCTTCCCTTCAAATCTCTGTTAGTGTCTGCTTCCCTTCAAACCTCTGTTAGTGTCTGCTTCCCTTCAAACCTCTGTTAGTGTCTGCTTCCCTTCAAAACCCCTGTTAGTGTCTGCTTCCCTTCAAATCTCTGTTAGTGTCTGCTTCCCTTCAAATCTCTGTTAGTGTCTGCTTCCCTTCAAATCTCTGTTAGTGTCTGCTTCCCTTCACATCTCTGTTAGTGTCTGCTTCCCTTCAAATCTCTGTTAGTGTCTGCTTCCCTTCAAACCTCTGTTAGTGTCTGCTTCCCTTCAAATCTCTGTTAGTGTCTGCTTCCCTTCAAACCTCTGTTAGTGTCTGCTTCCCTTCAAACCTCTGTTAGTGTCTGCTTCCCTTCAAACCTCTGTTAGTGTCTGCTTCCCTTCAAACCTCTGTTAGTGTCTGCTTCCCTTCAAACCTCTGTTAGTGTCTGCTTCCCTTCAAACCTCTGTTAGTGTCTGCTTCCCTTCAAACCTCTGTTAGTGTCTGCTTCCCTTCAAATCCCTGTTAGTGTCTGCTTCCCTTCACATCTCTGTTAGTGTCTGCTTCCCTTCACATCTCTCTTAGTGTCTGCTTCCCTTCAAATCTCTGTTAGTGTCTGCTTCCCTTCAAATCTCTGTTAGTGTCTGCTTCCCTTCAAAATCTCTGTTAGTGTCTGCTTCCCTTCAAATCTCTGTTAGTGTCTGCTTCCCTTCAAATCTCTGTTAGTGTCTGCTTCCCTTCAAATCTCTGTTAGTGTCTGCTTCCCTTCACATCTCTGTTAGTGTCTGCTTCCCTTCAAATCTCTGTTAGTGTCTGCTTCCCTTCAAACCCCTGTTAGTGTCTGCTTCCCTTCAAACCTCTGTTAGTGTCTGCTTCCCTTCAAACCTCTGTTAGTGTCTGCTTCCCTTCAAACCTCTGTTAGTGTCTGCTTCCCTTCAAATCCCTGTTAGTGTCTGCTTCCCTTCAAACCTCTGTTAGTGTCTGCTTCCCTTCAAACCTCTGTTAGTGTCTGCTTCCCTTCAAACCTCTGTTAGTGTCTGCTTCCCTTCACATCTCTGTTAGTGTCTGCTTCCCTTCACATCTCTCTTAGTGTCTGCTTCCCTTCAAATCTCTGTTAGTGTCTGCTTCCCTTCAAACCTCTGTTAGTGTCTGCTTCCCTTCAAAACCTATGTTAGTGTCTGCTTCCCTTCAAATCTCTGTTAGTGTCTGCTTCCCTTCACATCTCTGTTAGTGTCTGCTTCCCTTCACATCTCTCTTAGTGTCTGCTTCCCTTCAAACCTCTGTTAGTGTCTGCTTCCCTTCAACCTCTGTTAGTGTCTGCTTCCCTTCAAACCTCTGTTAGTGTCTGCTTCCCTTCAAATCTCTGTTAGTGTCTGCTTCCCTTCAAACCTCTGTTAGTGTCTGCTTCCCTTCAAACATCTGTTAGTGTCTGCTTCCCTTCAAACCTCTGTTAGTGTCTGCTTCCCTTCAAATCTCTGTTAGTGTCTGCTTCCCTTCAAACCTCTGTTAGTGTCTGCTTCCCTTCAAAAACCTCTGTTAGTGTCCTGCTTCCCTTCAAACCTCTGTTAGTGTCTGCTTCCCTTCAAACCTCTGTTAGTGTCTCTCTCTCTCTCTCTCTCTCTCTCTCTCTCTCTCTCTCTCTTCTTTCTTCTTTCTTTCTTTCTTTTCCCCCCTACCTTTTCTCTCTCTCTCCCTCTTTCTACATCAGTCAGACCCAGTGTTGTGTTTAATTGGGAGGAGTGATGTGTGATGAGTCTGTCTGCACATCAGAGCAGGTTCCTCAGACAGACTGGTCCAGCTGAATGCCCTCCCTCCCTCCCTCCCTCCCTCCCTCCCTCCCTCCCTCCCTCCCTCCCTCCCCTCCCTCCCTCCTCCCTCCCTCC